>NC_133474.1:2459298-2460443 GCF_025370935.1 Choristoneura fumiferana
AAAAATAATCTCCCACACTAAATCTCAAAACAGAAAAGACGTTACGAAACTAGAGAGCGCTTACAAATAATAAAATTCTAAACTATTAAAATAAATCAAGTTTTCGTAAACGTTTTACGAGTTTTTTACTACTAGCAATCTGTGTTCTTTGAACCAGATTATTTGATCGCTTTTCATAACAGCATTTCTATTGCCTTATAATAATTAGCTTATAGCGGGAACTGTACAATTTTCCGGGATAAAAACAATCCTATGGTCTTCCCAGGGTCTCAAACTATCTCTATACAATACATAGGTAATACAATAGAATACAATGTCTCTTTATTGTACATCGCAAATAGTAAGCAATACAGAAAACAGGTACACAGAATCAAAACTACAAGGTAAAGAATGGGCGGTCGAAATCAAAACCCAACCAAATAATAATCAAGATGAAATAATAAATAATCTATACCAAATTTCATCCATTCGATCCATTAGTCGGCAATTCGCTTGGGTATGTCAGTGGCCCTCGTTCTTTTACGTATCTCCTCATTTATTCGATCTCGTAGAGACACCCCGAACATTAGCTCTCTCCATTATTAGCTCGTTGAGCAACTCTAAGCATATTTACACGGTCTATAGTGAAACACCACGTCTCGTGTCCATGTCATCCATCACTGGTAACACAATGTGGCGATGAGGAACGTAATTATAATGTTTGGTAAAATATTTTTCACATGAATAAAAAAAAAAGGTGAAACATGTGTGACTAAAGCCATTAACAATCGTAGAGACCGTCCACTGGCCTGCAGCATATGGCAATAAAGGCAGTGGCTCTCTGTAATTACGTTGGTATATAAAATGATAGCAAAATGTTTGAATTTAAATTCAAAACTAAACTTAGAGCATAAGCTTCGGTCTGACCGTGTTCTTTTGAGTAAATAGGTTTGTGCATTTAAATGCGAAACATAGTCTTCAAATTGTGTTGTGAGGAATTTTAACGGGGCCCATATCGCCTTATACTACTTACTACTTATACTTATTGAAAGTTCGAATGTAATTTCTGTCAGAATTATCGTTTGTCATAAAGTTCTTTTTTCTCTGAATCCAATAATTGTTCAGAAATGTAATAAAACAAACCTAAACGTTTTCTATATTTTTTT
>NC_133474.1:2465220-2508120 GCF_025370935.1 Choristoneura fumiferana
TTTTTTACTCTATATTAATAAGCAGGGTCTAAATTTTAATTTGACAGAGACACAAGTTTTTAAATCGATTTTTTATGAGTTAAAACATCCCTTAAAGTTTAGTAAGAAAGGTACCTTATTGTCGGTGCCGCTCTTGAATGCTTTCTGTGCGCTCGGTATCGGTTTGGAAGACGTGTCGGACGTCGGTACTTTGTCGGCGCGTCATCATCATCATCATCATCCTAGCCTATACGTCCCACTGCTGGGCACAGGCCTCCTCTCAGAATGAGAGAGCTTGGGCATTAGTTCCCACGCGGGCCCATTGCGGTGCTTGTCGGCGCGTAAAAAACGTCAAGAATCATCATAAAATGCGTTTAATTAGAGTAAGGTAAATCATCAATAACTGGCCACCCTTAGGCGGTAGCCAGTTAGGCCCTTATTACACTAGCGATTTGCGGGCGAGTTGAAAGCGAGGTGAGCGCGCAGCGAGTTCGCTTCGAGCGCGTAACGATTTCACCGCGAGCATGAAACGATATCGCCGCGAGCGCGCAACGATGTCGCTGCGAGTTCGCTGCGTTAGCGCCGAAGACGCCCTATTTATTATACGAAAGTCTACAATATGGCATTTTTGGCGCTAAAGCAGCGAACTCGCCATGCGCTCGCAGCAGCGACATCGTTGCGCGCTTGCGGCGAAATTGTTATACGCTCGCAGCGAATTCACTGCACGCTTGCCTTGCTTTCAACTCTCCCGTGAATCGCTAGTGTGATAAGGCCCTTATTGACGATTTACGCCAATTTGTCTTTTTTTTATTCGACTGGATGGCAAACGAGCAAGTGGGTCACCTGATGGTAAGAGATTACCACCGCCCTAATAGACACCTGCAACACCAGGGGGATTGCAGATGCGTTGCCAACCTAGAGGCCTAAGATGGGATACCTCAAATGCCAGTAATTTCACCGGCTGTCTTACTCTCCACGCCGAAACACAACAATGCAAGCACTGCTATTCACGGCAGGATTAGCGAGCAAGATGGTGGTAGCAATCCGGGGCGGACCTTGCACAAGGTCCTACCACCTGCTGGTCTTTAGAGGTTGATTTATAGTAATAATAATAACGATTAATAGTTACAACTACAAAGCAAAAGCATTTTTTCAGATCTTATTCTTAACTGTCACTAAACATTTTACGTCCGACAATAAGGTACCTTTTCAAATACGTTAATCATTTAGTGTGTTGAGACAAAATTAAAGGTTTTTGGTAAGAGTTTTAATACTACAGTGTTCTTAAATTAAGACTATTAAAATTAATCGTAAGTTATTAGTGGTTTTCAAATGATATCACTTCATAATCACTAAATATTTTACCACCGACGATAAGGTACCTTTTAGAAAATATATAGTGATTGTACCAACTTTTTACTAAACTTTACCTTGAATTTTGAGACTGAAAAAACTAGCTTTTTAAGATTTGTTGAGTTAATTTGGTCTCATTTGGCTATGTTTTAGCGTACTAAATATAAAAGTTTGTTGATTTGACTGTTTAATTACATTTGTAAACAACAAAGTTATTTTTGTTAAAGTATTTTTTTTATATAATAAACAACGTTAATTCAAAACGAAGTAGTTCTTATTTAGTGTCCAATTACGCATAATATTTATTCCTTCGATAAAATCCAATGGAAATATACTATAAATAGAAAAAAATGAAAAAAATCCATCAACCTTTTTTTTTTTACTTTATGCACTTTGGCAAGGTAAACTATAGGAAAACCGTTGTCCAATTACAAAATTGTTCTTGAAACCTGAAAGCCCGTACAATCTACTCCTCAAATAGCATGTCATCTATGTAACTTCCAACAATAACATACTTTTATTGGGTGTATAAGTTTGAATTCAATTTTCTTATAATCACCTTTTCTGGCTTCTGAGCTTCAACATTTTTTTAAAAAATATCTATTAAACCTACATGCATGTTTCTTACATGGTTCGATAGCTAAATGTATGTAGATTATGGGGATATCAATAACTCAATACCGACAACAAGGTACCTTTTCCCAGATAACGCCACATATTATTATTATCTTGAGATGCAGGCAAGCGGATAAAGAACCTGACTACAAAGCTTGACGTCCAGTCGCTTGGTAAATATGTTATTGTATTTGTTGCAGGGATGCAACAAGACCAGTCGTGGATGGTGGCGGAGAGAGACAAGTTCGACCACGACCTCGACGCGGACCGCGACGGCCGCCTCGACGCCGCCGAGCTGCGCCGCTGGGTCGTGCCCGACAACGAGTAAGCTCACACACACCTACCTAAAGCCGAGTTTAAACTTGCAAGAAAAATCGTGCAAGTTGCATTACATTCATCATCATCTCAGCCTATATATGTCCCACTGCTGGGCACAGGCCTCCTCTCAGAACAAGAGGGCTTGGGCCATAGTTCCCAAGCGGGCCCAGTGCGGATTGGGAACTTCACACGCACCATTGAATTGCTTCGCAGGTTTGTGCAGGTTTCCTCACGATGTTTTCCTTCACCGCAAAGCTCGTGGTAAACTTCAAATGTAATTCCGCACATGAATTTCGAAAAACTCAGAGGTGCGAGCCGGGGTTTGAACCCACGACCCTCTGCTTGAGAGGCGATAGGTCAAACCACTAGGCTACCACGGCTTCTACATTACATTGCGAGGCCGTAAAGCCAACGAGTTTGTAGTGGTCAATCGAGAGCCGCAATGTAATGCAACTTGCACGATTTTTCTTGCAAGTCCAAACTCGGCTTAACACTCGTATGAGGGTCGATCAATTTTGCTTGTAGGTACTTAATATTAATTAAACTCCCGTGAGATATATTGATCAAAATAACTAAATTAAACGGTCCAACTCACGATTATAAGCCAGCATTCCGAATCGTGAGTTGAATTGTTTAATTTTGTAACTTTTTCTTAAACCTCGTTGCCATGGTTACGTCCCCTGGCCAACTCTTTAAATTTTAAAGATTACAATTTTAAAACCATGACTTTCTATTTTTTTTGTGCTTATAATTCATCAAGCGTATTGTTCGTAATTACAAGCTCATTATTTTATGGACTGTCTCCAAAGCACATTAGTAACACGTATTATAACAGTTTTTTAAAGAAATTGTCGCTGTTGTCTCTTAGTTACAAACAAGAAAAAGTTGATTGTCCCATGAATTGGCCATTCCCGGTTGCCCGCACCCCTAAAAAGCAAAGTCAAAGTCAAGATAACTTTATTCAATTTAGGCTCAGGCAAATAATGCATGTCAAAAAAAAACTAACACCGGTTCTTAAAAACTTTTGTTGAGAAGAACCCGGCAAGAAATTACACGACGACGAATATGTTTTAATTTTTTTTTTTTTTTATTCTACTGGATGGCAAACGAGCAAGTGGGTCTCCTGATGGTAAGAGATCACCACCGCCCATAAATATCTGCAACACCAGGGGTATTGCAGACGTGTTGCCAACCTAGAGGTCTAATGTGGGATACCTCACGTGCCAGCAATTTCACCGGCTGTCTTACTCTCCACGCCGAAATACAACAGTGCAAGCACTGCTGCTTCACAGCAGGATTAGCGAGCAAGATGGTGGTAGCAATCCGGGCGGACCTTGCACAAGGTCCTACCACCTGCAATGAGTCGTCGTTGAAAGACTAGTGTGAAAAAATATTAAAATATTCGTTTAAAAGATGTTTATTAAATTTTAGGAATTGTAGCAACACAAAGGTACGAAATGAGATTAATAAAATCCTTTAATTCAAATAAGTAATTACTCCAGCAGTTATACTGGACTGGGGAGTATACCGTAGTTAATGTAACTATAACCTAACCAACAAAGGTTGGAAAACCCCTGACTTTGTCACTTCAAAGTTCAATATCTCAAAAACGGCTGAACCGATTTTGATAAAACATGTTTAAGAACCATCGCTAGAAAATCTGCTTTCAAATAAAAAAAACTGCATTTTAATCGGTCCACCCGTTTAAGAGCTACGGTGCCACAGACAGACAAACACACAGAGACACATAGCGGTCAGGTTTTTCAGTTTTTCGCTATTACCTTTTAAACTAACTAAGCACCCTTCGTGTACTATCAGCTTTATCCGTCTTTTGATTTCTTTGTGAAAATAGCTAGCAAATATGTAGGTTTATTTAAAATTAATCTTTTCAGAATCGTCATACATTAAGAACGTTTACACTGTTTCAATGTGCGTAATTATTTTAATTCTTGATTATGTCTTAAACAGAGTAAAAGTTAGGTTACTAGTGTCTCGGAGAAATTAACTTCATTTGACTTAATGTTTCTTTTAAAGTTAACGGAAATAAAAAAAAAACACGTTTAATATTATGTAAAATCCATAACTGGAGTATAACATTCAACACAAAAATATCTGGTCCTACTGGAATTCAAAAACTTGCTCCACAAGTCTGTAACCATTGGGCTGAAACAATTCATTTGGCATTTTCATTTGAAGTCGCTTTACTTTTTTTTTCAGAATTAGGTAACTTTGGGTTCTTTTTACTCGGAATCATTAGCACTATTGATTTGGTGTTGATGTTTCCCTATTTTTGTTAGTTTTGTGTTTTTTTTTTCATACAATTTATGAAAAAAAAAATTATGAATATGAATATGAGTATTTACAAAACGGACACAAAATTTGGAAAATTGGGGTCGTTTTTTTTTCGCCAAAATCAATAATAATCGTGATTCTGAGTAAAAGGAGCCCAGAATTAAATGACTTCCAATCAAAGAAACTGAAAGGTTTATGATGGGGGAGTTTTTGTCCAACAATGGACGTCCTACGGCTGATATGGTGATGATGATGAGGCGTTATGTTTTAACCCTCTAGGCTAGCATCATGTCTGCAATCCTCTAGTACAGGTTTCCAAGGGCGGTTCTAATTTACCATCATGCAACCCTCTCATACTTGTTGTTGAGTAAAAGGGCCAATCAAATTCAAATTCAAATGATTTATTCAGTAAATAGGCCGCAATGGGCACTTTTACACGTCATTTTTTTAAACTAAGGTTGACCCAAAAGGTACACTTAAAATAAAAATCCTCAGTTAATTTTTGATGATGGTTTGCCCCGCAGCGAGATAGCAACCGAGGAGGTGGAGCACCTGTTCGCTTCAGCGGACGACGACGGCGACGGCCGCCTCGCCTTCGAGGAGGTGCTGCGTCACCACCAGCAGTTCGTCGGCTCCGAGGCCACGGACTACGGAAATGACCTCATGGGGGAGCACTTTGATGACGAGTTGTGAGGTGGAATGCTCTACCAAGATAAGCTTAGGTATAGTTTTACGCGCGGGATGGATGAGGTTGGGAAAGCCGAAGGGCGTAACATGCCACAGTTCGACTGCCACTTCCTGGATTCTTTTTCAGCTTAATAAGTGCGGATTAATGGGGAATTGTTTTCCCACTTTGTTAGCACTGCGGACGATAAAGAGTAAAAATCCCAGTAGTTGAATAGTCTTAGCAAGCAGTACCGTTTTACCCATAACTCCCTCCGACCTCACGGGGACCCCGAAAGTCAGATATATTCGTTTCGAAGAAAATAAAGTTTTGATGTCAAATTTTTACGTTCCAACGGGGCCTATCCATAGGTGGGGTGTTGAGGTGGTAAGGCGGTTTGAGTAAACCCAATAATGTGCTGCATTCAGCTGGATTGCTCTATATAATTTCTATCACTATCGGACAGAACGGCTTTTCCAAGCTCTTCCATCTATCCCGTGATTTACTGGAGTTACGAGGAATGAATTAAACAATGTAAGACATGCGTAACTACGTAGCTTACAGGCGGAGCTGAGCGAAACTGACAATTTTAGAAAGGAATGTGTATAGAAAATACTAGATTTATCATTGGAAATTGAAGTTATTGGCCGCCGTTCGCCAATTACCTATCGACCGTAGAGTAGATAGTTTTTTTTTCTCAGCTCCGTCAGTAATTAACCAGTGTCTTTAATCGAACGAAATTAATGTAACATGGCTGACACTGCCATCCTCATGTGTGTGAAGTATATTTTTTTTCATCACACTTGCTCGTAAACAGTGTCGTAACATGCAGGCTACCTTGGTTGCAACCCCCCAAATAAAACCCTCGACCTTAATGTGCTTGTCATGAAACCCGTGGTCGGTAAATGAGTCATTGCGCGTACACATTGTCTTGCCATGAAGCCCAAGGTCGGTCAATGAGGCAGGGCCCGTACTGATGGTGCTGCGCATGGCGTAGCAGCAGAACCACATGCACACGCGGCTCAGGCACATGCTGAGGGAGGGGGAGGTAGAGGGCGGCGCTGCCAACAGCGCAGCCTAAGGTATCGCCAATATTTGGAAGAATTATATTTTTTCTTTTAGAAATATAAAATTTTACTCGCAAATGTGATGAAAAACATTGTATGTCGCACGGGCGGTACTAGAATTACGAACATCGACTCATTAAAGCCCTGTCTTCGACTTCGGGCTTCTAATAGACTCTCGTTCGTAATTCCTTATTTACCGCCCTTAAGACACAATATACTATTACGATCTGGCCAGAGATTAAAAAATTGCGATATTTATTATTAGTCGAAACTTTAAAGTATTGCAGTTCAAATAGATTTGATATTTTCATGTATAGTGAAATAGGTTAAAAGATTAAACTTCTATTTGCAAAGATTTATCATGTTTTTAAATCAAAATGTAAACAAAAATTTACTTCCGACTAAGAAAAAAACTAACAAAATAGTTGGAAACTAAATCTGCAATGTTTCACCCTTTCTTGAGATCTGATTCTCCCTTACTTGATGTAGAACCGAAGAACCTCATTGCGTTTACAAAATCTGTTCACCAGTCACAACACAAACTATAAAAGCCTGTTTACAAAACAAGGCTCTTGCAACTATAACGAGTAAGTTTGTTTAATTTAGTACGACTCACGGGCTAATTCAAATTGACACAACTGTCACTCACCTTACACCGATGTCTATTCTAAGCTAGTTTACCTACTGGTTAGGTAAAACTATTTTACTGTTAATCTACGGACCTCTAAAACAACAATGACATAATTGCCATTTTTTTTCCAAAAATTACTTAATGATAGGGGCGGTCATAAATCGATCAAAAATAAGTTTTTCGCGTTTATGTCCAAATAGGGAAAAATTGCATTTGGGTCGATCAACTGTCTTGTTACCTTGTTGCCATAGTTAAGTCCCCTAGACAACTCTTAAAACCATGAGTTTCTTTATGTATTCTGTGGCTAAAATTCATCGAGCATACATTTTTGTAGTAGTTACAAGCCGATTATTACATATTAAGTAGTAGTAGTATTATTATTTAAGTTTTTTTGAGAAACTTTGTAACTGTTGTATCTTGGACAACGGGACAGAATAACCCATTTTACGTCAATGTTGTATTAGAGGTGCGAAGTTTGTATTTAATTTACTAATGCCAAAGTTACTTAAAGCACATTTACAACGATTAAATACATAAATAAAGGCATACAATTAGCCCTCGGCTCTTTTTCATCCGGATGTATTTTACCTACGTTTTTTTTTTATTCGACTGAATGGGAAACGAGCAAGTGGTCTCCTGGTGGTAAGAGATCACCACCGCCCATAGACACTTGCAACACCAGGGGTATTGCAGATGCGTTGCCAACCTAGAGGCCTAAGATGGGATACCTCAAGTGCCAGTAATTTCACCGGCTGTCTTACTCTCCACGCCGAAACACAACGCAAGCACTGCTGCTTCACGGCAGGATTAGCGAGCAAGATGGTGGTAGCAATCCGGGCGGACCTTGCACAAGACACCTGTAAACCTGCCTGTTTTGGGGGCAAGTCCCCCAACCAAGTCGAGCGTTGTATATTTCTGCACGGATCGCCGCGCAAAAGGAATGCGTAGTTTAGGCTGCATTTCAACCAGCAGGGCTACTACGAAACTCGAAGTCCGTGTCGTGCGGTCCCTCTGATACTTATACTATTTAATACGAGAGCGAGAGGGACGGTACGATACGAACTTCGAGTTTCGTAGTAGCCCTGCAGATATGTGCAAGGAATGTGTTTTTCATGAACCAACAGAAACAATTCATTTACCTCGCACAGCACCGCTCTTGTGGAAACAGCGCAGCGAGGGTAGATAAATGAAGCGTTTCTATTGGTTCATGAAAAACAGATTCCTCGGAACACATCCTCGCACATCTCTGGTGAAAACGCAGCCTTAGAGGCATCAGTGCCACTGTTAAAGGTCACAGCTCGTTAGAGCCACCCGGCACCCGACCAGCACCGCCGCGACTTTCCGCGTCCACTCGCCGCGTTGACAACAAGTGGACCTCGCGTGGTCAACGAGACGGTCGCGTGGTCCACGAATTTTTTTTTTATTCGATTGGATGGCAAACGAGCAAGTGGGTTTCCTGATGGTAAGAGATCACCACCGCCCATAAACATTTGCAACACCAGATCCGAGTAGTCTATTATGAAATGAGGGTGGGGAGCGCCGCGCAAACCGCGCGCGGTTCACGCGAGGCAAACGTACGAGCAGCGAGCTATCACCGAGTGGTCTACTCGCCGTCCGCGCGTGGACACGAGCGAGCGAGGCGATCCGGTGACGCTACGGAGTTGATGTAATGAGCGCAAATCCATATAAAGAATACTAACCTATCGCGGCGAGGCGGTGCTGATCGGGTCCCGGGTAGATTTAATTAGCTGTGACCTTAAATATTTATAAGCAAATAGCATAATTTAATTATCAATCAATTGATGTACTTTTTGGCATGTCATAACTCGATTCACCATTCATTTGACTAACTAGAACTTATACTTACTTATTTGTTTCAATGCAAAAAAAAATGTTTTTACAGTTGAAATTTGAATTGGTTTTCGGTTTCATTTTAAAGTGTATTATAATTACGTCATGGAATTATTGATTAATGGTGTCAAATATCTCCTATTCCGACAGCAGGCCTCAAGAAATTAGAACTTCGTATCGTGCCGTCCCGCTCACACTAGTAGTATTTAGTCAGAGAGTAAGTGGGACCCTAGGACCAACAGAGGTCACCTTCAACATCAACTGTACTTCTTATTTTATCAGTTTTTTTTTCGCCTGCACTATAAAAATACTTTAGAAACAGCCGTTCTAGACACAGCTAACAGCAGCGGGTGATTGAGGATTCCCATATCACTATGACTTAAATTATCAATTTTATAATATGAAATTTTGTAAAGTACTATGCGTATTTAGGGTTCAATTTCCTTTTTACGAATAAACAAGATTTGTTTCTAACTTTCGCTTTTAGACAGTAAGCCAATTTAAATGTAAATTCTATGTGTATTTTAAGATTTTTTAAATTCAGTTTGACTTTTGTTTTTCAAGGCACATATTTAAATGAGACTAGACGCCAACACTTGTGACAACCACTCCTGTAGGGATATTTGCCTAAATCCTGGGGTGGTGTAAAAAGAAATGGCGGAAAGTTCCCTAAGGAATTGTAATGGTCCCTGAAAATCGAGTCTTGGATCTCCCTTAATCCTGGGTGCACTGTGTTTATTGAATAATGCAAGTTTTGTTCACAAAATAACAGCTACCAGCTGACTAGTCATATTATGTACTACACACAAGGATGTGAAAATAACAATTCGAAACTTATACATTGGTTAGTGTGATATATGCCTTAATACAAGGTATAGTCGCAGTTGCACACAAACAACAGCAGGGCTACTACGAAACTCGGAAGTTCGTGTCGTGCGGTCCCTCTGACACTTATACTATTTAATGCGTGAGCGAGAGGGACCGCAAGTTTCGTAGTAGCCCTGCAGACTATTATTCACTTCGGTCAAGTATTATGTATTAGTATTTTTAAATTTATTGACAACGCAAAGAAAAATTCATCATGCAATTTATTTAATGTAGATGAATTTTTGAAAATGTTTACATTTTAGGGCCTATTTTTTGTACTTATTTCAATTCTATGTCAGTTGAAAACTAATGTACACAATTCTTAAATGCGTTCAACTTGTTTTAAGCTTCTTTGGGCATTGGAAATAACGTGTGGTATTTCTAAGGTTATATTTTTATTGAGTGCCATGTGCTGTTGTTTCGTGTACTTATTAAGTATCACTATATTTTATCGTTGTGAAAGTCCTTGGATAGAAAATAAATTCATATTTATTATTAATGTTTCTTTTCTTAACTATACGGCGTAGCCTACACTATACTACGGCCATTACAATCGTGCGAACTGAGTCATCAATCATTTTAAAGCTCTCTCGCTCTCACAGGCCTTATGGGACTGCCCTAGCGTTCTGTGTGGTGTGATGTGTGCGTGTGGTGCGTTCACTAGGGAAATCCCATAAGGCCTGTGAGTGCAAGCGAGAGGTACCTTTAACCCTTTAACCGTCATTGTCTGAATTATAAAACAGAAATAGACCAGATTTTGACGGCTATTCGCACGTTTAGAATGAACTGACACAATTCGAAATAGTCCATATTGCCAATTGTATTTCCAAAATAAACACTGTTCTGAACGAAATCTGGTCGAGTTTTAAATGAGAATATTTCGAGTTGTGCCAGTTTTATTCTAAACGTCAGAAGCACCGCTGCTCATTGGTCGATTTCGGTGGCTAATATACCCTTAAGTTCTACACAAAGTTCAAATCGTGCACGACTGCGCCGTGTGAACCCAGCCTTAGGGTGCCACTGGGAGGGACGGAGCAAAGACGACAAATTACGTTTGGGGAGCAGCGCGAGACGTGGATTTCAATACGACTACACGTCTCCGCTCCTATGTTAATGGAACGCATTTTTAAGGCTCCTTTTCTTTGGTCGATACGATAAGTCCGTCGATATATATCTCCCAGTACGCGGGATAGACTAATGAAATTCAGCGATTGCTTGCGACGCCATGCGTGAACTAAAATCTCCAGCACCCCACATGCAGGCTCTAACGACAAGCGAAAATCAGCCTTTACGAACACAACTAATGCAAAGCTCCTTCACTTTGCGTAAGAACACATCGAGTACTAAAATGCAGGGGTTTTTAAAATAAAACACTCCATACATTTACAATTTTTTTTTTATTCAATATAATAATCTTAATAAATCCAAAATATTTACACAATACAAAAACATACAGTTCGACCGGGATGTCAGCGTCCGCCTGTGGAGCTCCGCTTCATTATACAGCTGTATGAAACGCCTGGTCGCGGCTCTACGCTATTTTATACTGAATTTTCAAAATTACCGCTTCCCGCCTCCCCGGTTTAATTTATACATTTGCTCGTACATCACCTACTTGGACATGTAGGTTCCTATTACATTTTTTTTGAGGAAACAGCTACTATGCCTACTTAATTATAGTAAATTACAAACATTTGAACCGCTCTAGAGAAGCTGAGAAGCGCTTAATCAGTGCGAGCTCATAACGGACCGTCCTGGATATTAGATTAATGCATTTGCTACTGGCAAGGCAAATTTGCGTCTGCGTGACCATCGTGTGCCGCTGTCAAAATTTACCCGTAAGTTGATCGCTTTGCGACACAGTGTCTGGTCTAACAGCTGAGAGCAAACGCGTCGAGCAGTTCTCATCATTCGGTATTCCGTCAATTAATCCCCCTCACCTTCGTTCACTACCAACTCTTTAGCAGACAAATGCTCAGTAATGTACCATCATGGTATAATGTAAAGCCACAGTTGATGGAACCCCGCGGGCGAGGAAGCGGCGTTACACGATTGCACGTTGCGGTACACAGCCGCGATGTAAAACTTAAACAATTTCATAAAAAAACAACATTGATTGCGTTATACGACATACATAAATAAAAATATGTAATATAATTTAGATCTCGCGAGAGGCTGGCACCGCTCAACGTTATCGCAGGTAGTTGGCCGCGAGGGCAGCGCGCGAGTTTAAGAGGTTCCCAGACGGTCAAATTTAACATGTAAAGCATGTAGGTTTTTCTGACAGTCTCGGAACCTCTTTAAACTTGTCTATGGTAGGCAAGCCACCCGCCCGACCAACGGCAGGACCGACTAACAAGCGCTATGAGTTGCATACGCGCAAACGCCACATATGTATTACATTTATATTATAACCTATGTATAATTATTATTATACCGGGACTCGACTATACAAATCGGGATCGATTTTTAATAACAAATATTGCTTCAAGTAAAGCACGGATTCTACTCGCGGTTTGGGTTATATCACAAATTAACTCGTCGATAGCTTGAGGCGTCCCTGCGATCGTTCACGTGAGGTGTGACGCGGAACTACGCAATCTGTTTAGCTTAATATCGTGTAGGACCGCTCCGGTGAACGACGAACCGACACGGCCCGATCCTACGCCGTTAGAGCTTTACTGACGCTAATTGAACATCTATCGCGTAAATCATAGATAATAAAGGAGTCCGTAAAATGATTTCACTTGTATTACCCTATGTTAACAAGACCTGGATCGTGTCGGTTGGTCCTTCACCCAAGACTGTATGCTAGGACCTCGGCGAGCACTAAGCCCGCCGCGGCTGGAACCCAAGCGAGTGGAATGGTTCAACAAACAGGTTATACAACATAACCTCCATAATTACGTTTAAAAACTGCCACAGTTACATACGACCCAATCTAGATACACTTCTCTTAAAAATATATAATCATACAGAAAATATACTAATATAATTAATATAGAACAAATTTGTCCAATGATTATTTTATTAGGTATATAAAATAAGTTCCTAGCTGAGATGTAAGTCTAGTTTAACATAACTATGCACATGCTTGACGAGGGACGAGTCGCCCCACACAGCCGGCGGGTACTGGCTTAGCTGCACCGGTAATTTGAATCAGTAGATATACCGGTATAACCACGTACTTCGAACACTGCCTTACTTCACTTGTAGAACTTTATCTGGCCTGGAAAGACAACTTTTTTGTATTCTTTTCTTTGGCCAAGTTTTGTTTCATCGATTTTTTTTTCGATAATTTTGCAATGCAGCTGTGGCTAACAAGTTCACAAATAAAGTCAGAGTGTACACCGGTATATCTACTTACAAATAACGCCACAGAAAACCAAGTTCCCATAAGAAAATTCTTGAGTTAAATCGCAAAGCTGTGGTATCTACTAAGTGTTAATATATCACTTGATTGTAGACCTTCGTAGACACGGCGAGTGTAGGGCGGGACGCGAATGGGGAATTAATTCTAAAATTATGGAGCGATGAACCCGGGAACTGTGATCGTCCAGCGAAGTGGCAGATATCTTTACGTTCCTCATATTTTATTTAATCTCAGCTTGCATTATACGCTTAGTCTTCCGACAAGACTCCTCTAGCTGCAATACTATTTATGCGCATATTTGGAATATAATTTATAATTTTATTTTGAATAATTTACTTTTAAATTGCACTGTTTAAGTTCGTGCTATCTATAGTGAAGACATCTGCCACTGAGCTACCAGACATCTAAAAATTTATTTAAAATACGATAAGACGTTAATATTACATCCCTATAATCCAGCTCGTCGAAGTATTATATACTTCCCGAACGCTTTAACAGCCACTACGAGAAATACCGCTTACTCCGTCACTCATATGGCCAAATGCAGCTTTGGACAGAGACAGCGAGTGAGTTACTGAGTTTACAGTGCTAAGTGGAAGTTTGAACATTGTGAGCTGTCACTTAAAGTATTGATGATGAATGAATGAATGAGCGAATGGAGAACGAATGTAAATGCACCTTCACCACGATTTTGACAGTAATGAAGTAAGAGTAAATTATACTTTGGGGATACCAAAACAAGCGTGTAAAAGTAATATTTCGTGGTTAAAATATAATAAGTGTAGTTTGAGAACTGTAAAGAGTTTTCTAACCAAAGTAATTGCGTTAACTGTATATTAGACTAAACCAAGGGGCGTGTGCGGTTGCGGTGACCGAACGGAGCCAAAAACATAGAAGGGTCCGCAATGTGGCGTCACGTACATCACTCTATCAAAAGTCAAATCTAAATATCAGTTCTTTTCAAACCCCGCAATGTAACCCTCGTATGTCAAGGCCGAGCTATACATTCCTGACGACTGTCAGAAACTACGTTGAACTGTTAACTAGTTCCCGCTGAAACATTTGTTCGTACCACAATAATAAACAATGCATTTTAACTTTCTTAATATCTAACTATTTATCGCAACTCCTCAACGCTCGATCAAATATCTCAGCGAGTTGACTATGAGGCATTAGGTAGATATCTACTTTTATACACATGTTAAGATCCGTCCCCACCGCAGCTGTATCTAGTAATTACAGTACACTTATTTTAATAAGAATTAAGTTTTCTTGAAAAATCTCATTCGGGGTTAATTTACGCAAATTGAATTGCAGTCAAATCTTTCTGTCTTTTCACTCGAGTGCCGGCAATCGACAATATTAATAAGAACGAAACGTTCAAATGTGTCCTTGTGTATTTTGACCAAATAGTGGCCAAGTTCGTTGGATTTGAAACCTGACGCCATATTGTTTGGCATTACTATCCAAGTCATTGGATCATAAGCTTACCTCGTCAACTCAAATGACGTCAAGTCACAAAAACATGACTGCGCTACCTAAAGCCCAGTTTACACATGCGTGAATCTGTGCCGTGGAGCCAAGTGATCGAGCGCACGTAATGCCATAGCGTGTGTAAACAGGGCCTAACATCTCCTCCAGTGGGGACGCGTAAAGGCGGCCGCACACGCCCCAACAGCTAACCGCTCCCTAACGTGCCAACCGCCTAAACTTGAACCAAATTAAATATATCTTTTAATAATTACATCTCGTACGTGTATTTTATTTATAGCTAGGTGTAGGGCGCCGACGCTCACGCCGCAGGTGCGCCCGCGCCGGGATGCGATTTCATCTGGAATATGGAGAAATTCATCTGGTTTATAAAATATTTCTTGCTACTGACGTTTTAAACTTTCGCGATTTTCACTCATAGTCAAAATAACACAAACAGGACTTATCACGCTAAATCACACGAATAATATTTACCTCGACGTTTCAACTACATTACAGTGGCCGTCGTCACGAGTAGACTGAAGTGTGGGGTGTCGAGTCTGCCTAGCAGCGCGAGTCCTTCGAACTATCCGCACTTGATGATAAAAAGTACCGGCACTCGTATCTCGAACTACCCGCACTTGGTCATTTTATTTGTCACCCCATCACACCGACACACAACACTAACAACATCCGACCGTCCCTCAGAACATTCATCCCGACGCCGACACTTCTTTATAACGGGATTCCACGAAGATGAAAGCTTATATCTTATATCCATCGTCGTTTTGGTGTTGTTTGTTTTTTAATTCAACCGCTTCACGCACCATTCTTGAGTGGAAACACGTGACCTTGGCCACTGTAATGTGATTGAAACGTCGAGGTAAATATTACTCGTGCGTTTTAGCGTGATAAGTCCTGTTTGTGATATTTTGACTACCTGATACTACTTTACGTGCAGCTTCATAATATTAGTAGGATTATTACTGTTTCGCCATTACACCTGATGGGGGGAATGCACGACCTGATAACTCGTGCCTTATTGACAGTATTGCGGGTCGACGATTACTGTGTTGTGTGTTAAATGGTCTCGCCGGACGACCAGCGCTGGCTCTACCCGAGGAGTTCGCATTTTATTATTTTATTTAGTATTTTGTATTCTATCTTTTTTCATATTATCTCTTTATTGTTTTTACTCATTATTTTTCTATGTCCCGAATAAACTTCATTTTAATTTTCTGTGCGTCCATCAACCGCACCCGGGGCACCGGGCCCGCGTGCGGACTACAAGGCTCCTGAGGCATCCTGAGAGGCGATCTGTGCCCAGCAGTAGGTCGTACATGGCCAGAGCGGTGGAGAGAAATGTGTCATGTGTGTGCTCTTGGTTTGTGGCCAGCAGTATGTAGTATACGGCCGGTTGGCGTGTATCGGGTCGACTCCAGGATAAGCAGTTGTTAGAGTGCGACAGCGCGCCACCAGCACTAGCTCTAGCTCTGTCTGCCGCTGCCCACTGGGGAGGCACGAGTCGAGCATGGACGTGCGTCCAGTCGTTGTTTTAGGTTCGACTGATGCTGTTGCCTCTGATGACTCTTAAGGTACTGGTAAACATGCTAGTTACTAGCACGAAATCATGCTGCTATTGAGCAAATGCTACATACTAGCATTCGTGTATAGTACAAGCATGCTTATTGACATGCTAGTAACGAGGATGTGTAACAGTAACCTTACAACTTACTGGAGAGGGCGAGCTGCCAGACGGGCCGCTCAGCAAAAGTTCATTTTTTTCTTAATATGCCAAAGGGTGGTTTGACCTATGGCCTCTCAAGCAGAGTCGTGGGTTCGATCCTGAGCTCGCACCTCTGATTTTTTTCGAAATTTACGTGCGAAACGTAACTTTTAAAATTTTCCATAATTTTATGGTGAAGGAAAACATCGTGAGGTTATCTGAACACACTTGCGAAGAAATTCAATTGTGTGTGTGAAGTTCCCAAACCGCACTGGGCCTGCGTGGAAACTACGGCCCAAGCGCTCTCGTTCTGAAGCGAGGCTTGTGCCAGCAGTGGGACTTACCGACAAACTACAAATAAATGTTGACTAGGAAAAATCATTCTTGAACTGAAACAATTACTTTGTTCACCCGTAACCTTATGACAGCTACGTAAGAAATGTGTGTTCATGCAGTTCCTCCACCTCCACCTCACACTATAAGATAAGAACACACAAAAATCACACAAACCCATCGATCGCCACCACCACACTATAGATAGATAGACGGGTTTGTGAATTGTATATTCTTACAGCGTGGAGGTAGAGGAACTGCATGAACACACATTTCTTGCATAAACGTAGCTATCACAAGGTCGCGGGAGAGCACAGTAATTGTTTCAGTTCACTGATATGGACCTCCGCAAAGTAACGCCTGATTCAATAAACCAAAATAATTCCTGTTTCACAATGTTTGTCCCTGGACATATGTCACTGACGTCACGTTGGTGTTATGCTGCGTACGGACAGCGCGTACATTGGTACGCGTAGTCGGTTACGCGTGTCCTGGAACGCCACGTCCGTGCGTGCAGCTACGTGTACACTCTCGGAGAACGCGTGCCGCATGAACTGACTCGCGGGCGAGCCGCCGGCAGTCGGCCTTTGGCCGCGCGTCAAAAAGGACGGCAAAATGGATAAAGCGCTGGAGCTCGTAGCGCTATAGATCGATTCAGCTCGCATTTAGGCTCGTGGCAGTCCGTACAGCTGTACCCGTAGCCAATGTACGCGTAACCGACTACGCGTACCAATGTACGCGCTGTCCGTACGCAGCTTAATAAGGTGTTAGCAATGGTCGCGCAACCTGCGTCGTGTATCACTTGCAGCAGGAGGAGGCGCGCGGCTGCTCTCCGTCGGCGAGGCGCCGCGCGCCGCCCGCCGCCGCCGCGCCGCCGCCCTCGCTCTTTGGTAACTTGTTCGCTGCAACATATTGATGAAAGACAATGAGCTCTTATTGTCTAACGCAGGGTTTCTCAAACTTTCGGCTCCACGTACCCCTGTTAAAGTTTCCAGGTGACAGCGAACCCCTTAACTAATTAAATGCCCCCTCCCCTCCCCTAACCTCCCAAAGAAAACAATAAAATTGACTGTTGAACGACGAAATCAGTCGCGCGCGCGCCACCATGTGTGCCGCACGTGCCTGCCAGTCATCACGCCACCATTACGTAAATCTTGTCGCGAACCCCCTGCCGTCGAATGGCGAACCCCTAGGGGTTCGCGTACCCCACTTTGCGAAACCCTGGTCTAACGCACTTGGAATCATAATCGTTTATCGCTATCGTTAATCGTTATCGTCACCACTTCTTTCTGTCACACGGCATAAGGCGAGAGTAGAAAGAGATGACGGCCTCAGATTTATGAAAGATGTAAGCGAGCTCTGTTTCGACTTTACCACAGCCACATCTGACGCTACGCCACTGTTACGCCGCTACCTCCTAAAACTCCACCTTACAGTGAAAGACTACAGGTAAAACACATAAGAAGATAACCTGTGTATGTACCTAGTAGTGCAAAGAAAAGACCATGGGACTTCAGTCATTTCGAATATGGTACGTCGACTTATCTATACGACACATTACTACTACATCTTCTTGGTCATCGTCTTAAGTTTTTCACTTATACCGCATCGAAGCACCCACTCACCGATAGCTAGGAATATGTCGTTGACGTTCATGGCGGTCTTGGCGGAGGTCTCCATGAAGAGCAGTCCGTTCTCGTCGGCGTAGGCCTGCGCCTCCTCGAACTCGACCATGCGCTTGGCGGCCAGGTCGGACTTGTTGCCGGCCAGCGCGATCACGATGGACGGCGACGCCTGCCGCTGCAGCTCCTTCACCCAGTTGCGCGCGCGCCCGAACGTGTCCTGAACACAACGGGACGGTCGTAACAGCGTTTTCAGATTATCCGATCCAATATCGGCATCGGACGCCGATACCGATATCGGGGCAAGTAAAATGTATGAAATATATACCTGTCTCAGATTATCCGATATCGGATCACATTTTATTAATTTTACTTGCTCCGATATCGTATCGGCGTCCGATACCGATATCGGATCGGACGACGATGGTCGACACCCGATAGCCGACACTATTTAGACAATTTAGATACACGTATAGCACACATGCAAACATTATCGTCCGACAGCCCACGGGCGTCCGATGGTGCCGCCAACATATCGGTGTCGGCTACGATATCAGATCGGACGATATTAAAGACAGGTACATAGTAATACATTTTACCTGCCCCGATATCGTATCGGCGTCCGATACCAATATCGGATCTGATAATCTGAAAACGCTCTAACGTGGAAATTCAGACGGCGACACCAAACTACCCCCGGAACGGACACCCGGAATGAATGACAATAAGGCCCGACCAGTTAATTCGAACCCTTAGGACCTTTTGCACACCGCGTATCGATACGAACGCCCGTCGACGGCGCTTTTAAAAACCGCGGCGTGCCTTTGCGAGCACTTATTGCAATTACGAGTACATGAGGGTTTGAATTATCAGGTCGCACATTATTGTCATTCATTTCACGTCGGCAATTATCTGTAATTTTGCGTGAGGGCTTGATTTAAAAAAAAAGTTGAGTACAATCGAGGTCATAGTTATCTTTACACTTTAGTAACCTTGTCACACTAAGCCGTCTAACAATTTTATACAAAAGTTCAAACATGAAATAACAGCGATCAGGTGGTAAAGTGTAAAGATATCTTTGATCTCTGATACAAGTAAAGTGGGTTTTTGTCTCGTCTAGACCCATAGTGTGGGGTATCATTGGATAATTCCTTCGAAATCATTAAAGTTTGCTAAGGTCAAAATTCGATTCAGTGAACAATATAAAATATTAAGCTTTAAAGCGCTAACTCCTTAGCTAAACACGATGGTAGTATATAATTAATGAATTTAAAAGGAAAACCACAGCCTATAGTGGCTTCACAAGTTGAAGAGTAATTGTCGATCAAAACTCAATACCAATTGAACATTTGCCACATAATGGTACGGAACCTTACACTGCAGATCCGACACTAACTTGGCCGTTTTTGTTATTTGTGTATACTTCACGTCACCAGTAACTAAAGTAATTTATGTGTAAATTACTTACTTAATTACACATACAGTATAATACGTACATACTTCGTTCGTAGGTACCTACCCTACGAATACCCTAGGGTCCTATTGAACATTCCTTACTCCTTTCGCACGCGATGTGGCTGTTCGCATGTGAGCGACGAATAGCTCGACGGAGGGACGATAATAATTAAAATTGTGAAAACGGAGAATACTTCCCTGGAAAAAGTTTGTCTTATTTTTGTTATTTTGAAAACAGATGCGGTTTGTTGTTTGTGTTGGACCAAAACTAAACGAGATTTTATTAAACGGTCAACTTTTTAGAGTAGCTTGTTGCCATGGTAAAGTGTCCCGGGGTAACTTATTAAGTTAGGTGTTGTGACAGTTTAAAGGCGATTCCCTCATGGCTCATCTCCTAAGCATGCTAATAGAAAAAAAAATCTAAGAAAGTGTATCACTGGGTGTATCCTAATATTAGTGTTTTGTCTCATAAATTGTATGAGAGAATGAGACAAAACACTAATATGCTTCGAGAAACTGGGCCCTGATGTCTACTGAGTTACGGGACAGTTTTTTTTTTCAAATAGCTGGAAAACGAGCATGCGGGTCACCTGATGGTAAGTGATCACCGCCGCCCATGAACACCTACAGCATTATTAGGACTGCGGGTGCGTTGCCGGCCTAAAAGGGGGCTAAAAGGGGGAGGGGAAGGGAGTTGGGCCTCCGGATCTCCCACTCACCGTACGAAACACAGTAGCAAAACTACTATTTCACGCCGGTATTCTGTGGGAGTGTGGTACTAACCCGGTCGAGCCGGCCCATTCGTACTGCAGCCAGCAAGCGGTTACGGTAATAAGGCTCTACCACACCAAAACATGCGAATAAAATACAGAAAAGTAAACAAAACCATTAAAATTCAACCAGACGGGGCAAAAATTATATTACGGACATAAAAACTCTTCATAAAAGCACAATAGCATATTATGCAAATGGCGCAGAATGTTTTATCTACACATAAAGTTCATTGTAACTGTCTGCGTATAGGGCTACCCTTGAACTCGACTGAAGACTTACAAGTTAAGTCGGTAGTCGATAACGTGGCGGGACACTAGTGGGCGGCGGACTAAAATATACACTAGTTATTAACTAAACAGTTAGTAATATTGATTTTTAGTGAGGCGATGCAAAAACGGCCAAAAGCTATAAACCCTCCGGTCATTCTAAGAGCAACGCGCTGACTTTGCGCTCATACATTTGGGGCCACTCGCACTACTTCAGGCCTCTTCCTGACAGCGGTGCGGATCGGTGCAGTACAGAACACTAGGTAAAACTATTAGAGCGATTTCACATATAGGCGTTATTATCGCGCGTCTGAAGCGCTGCACAGCGAATCCCTTCACATTACAGCGGCTGTAGCGCGGCCAAGTCGCAACCGCAACGCCGTCGCTGGCGACAGCCGCGCTTCACAGTATCTGCCACCGCTAGCTCGGAGCGCTGCAGTCGCGCTTCTGTCGCGCGACTGGCTCAGGATGACTTCGTCCACAGTCCCATTTCGTCATCTTCTTAAATCGTTCACAGTGCCATGTCGTCAGCCTACAATTCCTAAATTGTCACCTTTCTAACTCGTCCACTTTCTGATATCGTCCATTTTCTTTTATAGATCAGTTACTACTTGGTCAGCAGTGCCAATTCGTCCACGTTTACCAGACGTTTTCTCACAGAGAGGGTCAATCTAAGCGTTTAAATAGCCAAAAATATCCCGAGAGTAATTTGCAAAAAAAAACCTTTTCAATAATCATTTATAGAGCATTTATAATGAACGATGTCTGGATAATGAACGATGCAATAATGTTGACGAGTTAGCACTGTGGTCTAAATTGGAATGTTGACGTGTTAGCACTGTATTCGAAATAACACTGTTGACGAGTTGGTACTGCGGCCCACGTAAGAAAGCGGACAAGATAGGAAAGTGACGATGTAGAAATGTTGGCGATCCAGAACAGTAGACTATATGCGAATGAGGACGATTTAAGAAGGTGACGAAATGGGACTGTGGACGAAGTCATCCTGAGTCGCGCGACCGTCGCGCTGCAGCTGCGCTATTTAAATATGTACAGCGCGACTTAGAAGCGCTACAGTCGCGCGACAAAAACGCCTGTATGTGAAAGCGCTCTTACTGATTCTTTACCATGCGCCAGTAGTCCCAAGGAAGGAACAACTACCTACCATAAAGGAACTTACCAGACTAAGGGCCTGTTTCACCACTTGTCGACTAACGTTAAGTGACGGATATCAGTGATGCCGTCTCTGTTTGTTTTGTCCGAATAAACAAAGACGGCATTACTTTTATCTGACACTTAAAGTTAGTCGACAAGTGGTGAAACAGGCCCTAAAAGATGTCACAGTTACAGTTGAAAAGCTAAAGTGGAAATGGACAGGTCACTTAATACGAGGAATAAATAAATGGAGTAAAACAATTATTAATTGGTACCCCAACTATAAAATGAGGAAACGAGGCAGACCATTCAACCGCTGGACCGATGAGGTCAAGGCAATGGCGGGCAGCTTATGGGCTAGGTCAGCTGGAGACAGAAATTTATGGAGACAGTAGGAGAGGCCTTTGCCAATGGGCAAACAGATTCTGTTGTTAGTTGTCCAGCAGTGGTGTAGGGGTTATAGCACGCAGCACGGATTGCTGAGGACCTGGGTTCGATTCCCAGTGCTGGTCTCTTTTTCTGGTTTTTCTGTGCATCCATGTCTCAGTTTGTATTTTCGATAGGGTTCGAGCTAAATTATTTTTAAGTGATGTAATTTAAAAATCTGAAAAAAGGCTATTATTATTATACCTAGTAGTCCAAGGAGTCCTTCTTTATTGGAGTGGGATACGGGAAAGCGAAATGAATAGGAACCAAAACCACAGAATAAGTAATAGATAGTACAAGTACTAAAACTTCACATAAGAGAGTAACAAAATAATTAATTCACTACACTGGATTGTTTACGTATTAATTTATCGGATGATGATATTCGATTCGATATTTGATTTTTTATAGGATGATATTCGTATTTAATTTTTATTCCCTATTGTTCAGTGTTTTTTTTTGTGATCGAGATGACATTTGCAGCGATAATGGCAAACAACTACCTAAGCCTTCATACATATTATGTAAATATAAAGAGGCGATTGATTTAATAAAATTTTATAAATCAGATTAATAGATAGATTTAATAAATCAATCGCCTCTTTATATGATGATGAAAAGATTGACAAGTGACAGTTGACATCATTCAAGGTTCCGTAGCCAAAATGGCAAAAACGGAAACAATGTAAGCACAGTAATTGTTTTCAGTTCATTGTTTTACAGTTGTCTTAAGAGCAGCAGGGCTACTACGACACTTGAAACTCGAAGTTCGTATTGTACCGTCCCTCTCGCTCTCGTATTAAGCAGTATAAGTGTCAGAGGGGCCGCACGACACGAACATCGAGTTTAGAGTTTCGTAGTAGCCCTTCAGGGCGGAACGCGTAATTTAGTGTAAGTGGCGAGTAAGATACAATGAAAGCAATGTCACTGCGGTATTTCCCCGTTATACGAACTGGAGATGGAGCTCAGTGAACAGGAAAAACGGATTCAGAGCAGACAAAGCACAAGGCGGTGCAAGTCATGCCTTCGTTTATTTGCCTGAGATCGATACACAATGGTGTGTCTAATAAAACGAACTCATGATATGCCGATCGATCAAATAAGTCAAGACACTGATTATTATAAAGTGCTCAGCTCAAATAAGTGCTCAGCTTCAAATAACACCGTAACGAGTAAGTATGGCATATGTTTGGTTTTAATATAATCCACCATGAAAGTACATCCGTTCGTTTAGTACGGCGTCCGGTTAGTACAACGTAATATCACCGGTCCCTTGGCCGTCGTTATAACCGGATTCTACTGTACCTATTCCGCCTTCTTAAGACAAAAGGCGGTATCAATAAAAAACACTTTCGATTTATTTATGCCTTCTGCTCTACATTAAAAAATTACAAAGAGGTAATCTTGAATCATGTGCATTGTAGTGCACACTGCCAATTTAAGAGTTAAGGCCCATAAGTCGAGATGCCTAACAACCTTGGTGGGAAACTACAAATTGATGGCTCGCCAGGCTTTGGCAGCCTTCTTGGTAAAACGAAAGCTTATCTGAAACACCGCACTGCGACGCCAGAAATTTGTACCTACTGCTGAAACAAGACCAGGAAGTATAAAATAAAAAATCAAAAGACCCGATTGTCTGATGTTTAATATTTTGATGTTTAAAAACGTTCATAAACATTAATTCGTTTTTAAGGAATATAAAAGTCTATCACGAATAATTATTGAACAAGACACATTAACTTATATATTAAGAAGGGTTCTATCAGACAACATTATTAATTTTCATTCAATTTTTATGGAATAATCGAGAAAAACTAACAAAAATGCAACGTTGCCAGCTCAGCAGGCATAAACGCTCTTAAAGCACAGAGAGAGCAAAGATGGCGAGTGACAGCTGAATGACAGCTGTCAAAGAGACGAACGCTACAAATATTGTACAAACCGATTGCCTTATAAAACGATTGATTGAACTAACGTAAGGGTTCAAATTCATCAGCGCGGGGTAATATCATGTGTTCACTCACATTCAAAGCCTTGGTACGATAAAATAAATAAATATAAATATATCATAGGACACTTGACACCAATTGACCTAGTCCCAAACTAAGCAAAGCTTGTACTATGGATACTAGGCAACGGATAAACATGAATCATGAGTTGAAATAAACCACAAAAACACTAAACCGCGATTAACGCAAGCGTATTTATAAGAACAAAACGCGACGCGTTAGTGACAACCTAAACAGAGATAAGATTTTTTTTTAACCGGAAATGTTAAATTTTGTGCCGAATTAAAAAAACGTAGTAGAAAATTATAGCTCAAATACATTTCCAATGTCCGACTATGTTCGCTACCAAACAAATAATTTGAGATATTATTATAGTTTTGTAGCAACACAGAATTTTATCGCTCTCAAATGGTATTTTGCTGGTCTTATTCACTGGGGTATCCAGTTGTCGTATGAGGCCCGGTTAAATCGTACTACCAGAAAGATAACTGTGATTATATATTATGACTAGAGACAGCTAAGTATAAACATTTGGTCCATTTACGCAAATGGACCTAATAATTAGTGATTTACGAACCTTATCAAATCGAATAGTTACAAGACAGAGGGGGGTTTCCTTGTGAAGTGCCCGTGAGTCACGCCCGCTATCAATTGCCCTTGAACTCGGACAGTTATAGCTTCCGATAACGTGTCTATGTTCAAAAAATCCCGAACAACTGTAATATATGGTCGGGGATTTTTTTTCGGACGGACTGTTGCTGTTAGCCTCAGATGGTTTATAGGCTGCATTGCCACCAAAGATGTGCGAGGATGTGTTGCGAGGAATTTGTTTTTCATGCACCTACTACCGTGAGAAACTACCGTGAGACTCACTCATGAAATGATACTGTAACGGATAACTCACGTCCTTAATGGAGGTTGGTTAGCCCGAAACATGTCGCGCTAAACTCGATTTAAGGCATTTTTTAAAATACTTTGTAGAAGGTTCTTACGGGAAAAAAATTAAGCGAGTTAATGTCTGTACAAAGTCTAACCTACATCTAGGTAACACAAGAACACATCTAGAAAGAAGAGAACAATCAAAATTAAAAGTTACTAATCAAGTGAGCCCTCAAGGCCCGACGATAGCGTCGTAACTACCTACCTATCAAATCAAATCAAATATTGCTCCTGACCCTATACCACGAAGTGCAAAACTCGAACTTCGTATGTTGCCGTCCCGCTGACGCTTATGTCATTTAATACGCGAGTGAAAGGGACGATGCGATACAAACTATGATTTGCGAGTTTCGTAGTAGCCCTACTATTTTTATAATCTTTAGCTGTGTCGATTTGCAGAGAGTACGAGTGAACAAATCTAAGCACGTGTCACACACACTGCTGCATTCGCGCTCTGTATGTGGAACGGGGGTTTGTGCTCTGAAGATAAGACAGATCTGGGACTTTTTACACTATTGCTAGAAATTATTTGTACATCATAATCTCTATCAGATGTACCGACTGGCCGCTGATAGAGACAAAAAGATAACGGCCAACCTTCAGGATTGAAGAGGCACTGAAAGAAAATGAAAAGATACGACTCAAAATGACCAGGTACAAGTATGTAGTGACGTAATTTGATGTGTCAAGTAAAGGTCTTAAATAGTGACTCCATGTTTTTTAATAAAGTTACACCCCCTTTTGACAGCACTGTTCGCGATACATGGACGTGTCGCGGAAGCTTAGTCCGCATGCCACACGGAATGCGTTTATCACTGGACGTGCGATAACTAGGCATGCGCGTGATTCAGAATGAAGCTGTGAATGTATATGATAATTACTTCGCATTCCAAAGTTACCTACTTAGACAATATTTGAATAAATTTCGCTCTTTTAAATGACTGAGACTTGTGACGTCGATGATGATAGAGCAAAGTGAATCACGTACCAAGGTGGAACCTTTGTGCTACTAATGTCATGTTGACATCACATAAATCTGCTAAAGAAATCATAGCGAAATTGCTTATGAAAAGGTTCCACTTTGGTACGTGATTCAGTTTCTTCGACGTATGATGCCGACAGAGCTTGCACTAAACGAAGAACGGCCCCATCCCGGAGTGGGCAGGTAGGCGTCGCTTCGCTATATCTCTTCATGCTCACGTAACGCCCACTACGCTAAATGTGGGAACCCGTGTGGTCATTAGTGGGTATGCTCATAAGGGTTCACCCTCTTCCCCACAAACCCTCCGTTTCTCTAAACCGAGCATAAGGTGCATGCAAAAGGTGCATTTTCCGCAATTTTCCGCACACCCCAAAAAAAGGAGATATTGCGCGAACCACGCGTTAAAAACACTGATCTTATTTAATTATGAATTCTGATTCATTCAAGTACAGTTATCTTCCACTCGTACTGAAGAACAGTAGCTAAACTCTAAGTATTAGCAAGCGATGTTACGTGAGCGCGTTAAACGACCCGCAAACATGGCCGACCTCCCGACGGCCTTCGGGCCGATTTCTATTGTTTACGGCACCATCCCGAACTAAGACTACGCATGTTGTTAAAAGGTGCGATGCTTTTCTCCGACGACTTTATAGGCGGATTGTAATAAGTTGATTAATGTTTTTCAGATTAGATTAGTTTAGTCATTTCTAGTGGCGAGGCTTCGTAACTAGATTACGATTACCTTCTCGTTGCCAGTAAGCCGCGAACGCTTGGAATCACAATTGTTTTCACCACTTTTTTCTGTCACACGGTAAGATGAGGCTAGAAAGAGATGGTGAATGCGATCGCGAACGTCAGCGCGTCAGATAATACAGGCACTGGACACCAGCGAGCAGCGGGGCTCTTCTGTTCATTGCGCAGCCGAGACGCAATGAACAGAGAAACGCCCGCGTCGCTGCCCGCTGGCGCTCAGTCTGCGGCCTTATTTTTAACCCCCGACGCAAAAAGAGGGGTGCTATTGCCATATTCTATAACCGTTTACTTGACGTAAGTTGGGGACGAGCTAAGTGAGAATCCGGTTTTCTTAAACTGCCGTCGTTTTATTCATGTGAAATAGTTATGAATGTTAGAGAAAAGGTATGTGATTTCACTACTTAAATCGACATGCCAAACAAAGGCTACTACACAGGGAAAGCACAATACCGATCTGATTACGAGATGGGGAAATCGTTTCCAATTGGTAGCTAGCTATAATCTGGACATCTTTAAGGTCAAAGTGAACAGACACCTCCTAGGTAAACGTGTACCATCTTAGGCCTCATCTTCGCCTTCCATCAAGCGAGATTTAGGCCAAACGTAAGCCGATTTAACTAGCTACCACATCTGTTTACGAGATGGGATAAATTCCAAATTGTCAACCGTGCGATGATGTGATGCGAGTACCCATATCGATCTCGCGATTTCGTCAATTAGGACGGCTCCTAGCTCTACTCCGCTATACTTGGTTTTGATATGTATTTAACTAAATGTAAACAAAACAACGTCAATTGTGTCTTCAATATTGAACTATCTAAACATTTACATTTCTGTATTGATGGTGATCTCTTAAAATCAGGAGACCCACTTGCTCGTTTGCCATCCAATCGAATATAAAAAAAATTGAAATACTAGTGTATTATAATGATAAGTAAAATGTTAAAATTCCTGGAATTTACCAAATCTGGCAGCTGAAGTTTGTTTACATTTAGTTAAACACCTATCCAAACCAAGTATACCTATCGGACGATTCCTCTAAATTCCCAAAAACCTTTAACGTTTAAGTATTTAAATGGAAATATCGTTTTGACGTGCCACGCAGCTTATCGATCATTAGGCTACCTCCTAAAAGATCGATGAAGCAATCGTAAGAACATACATTTGTGGCGTAATTCAGAACCATTGTTATGTTATGGGCAGGCTTTACAAAAGTTGTTACCCTCGTTTTAAATACAAATTTAATTCTTACCAAGACTAGCTTCATTTACAGGGTAGGTACGAGAGAAATATCATAGTCGTTGTACATTGCGGGCCCACTACGAATTTATAACTTAACTAAACTTATTATTTACCTACGACTTCGCACGCGTAAATCGAGTGGTTGAAATTTTGAGATTTTATCTCGATTAAATATACCTCGTTGAGTTTCTTGCCGGATTCTTCACAACAGAGCTTTTTCCGAACCGGTGGTAGATTTTTTGACATGCATAAGCGCTTGTTATAGCCTAAATTGAATAAAAATAGTTTGACTTTGACCAGTAAGACTATCAGTTATCATGGACGGCAATGTATCGCAAAACGCACAATACTTCTCGCGACACCAAAAGTGTTATTTGGTCCGTTATGTAGCTTTATTTAGCATTAGCAGGCACGCGCACGCCACGCCACGGCCTTGAGGTTGTGTCGCCCAAAAACAGCGTGAAAGTTGTGAGCTCGGGCACGGAGCCGGACTTGAGTAAACGGCGTTAATGAGTACTGCACGAGCACACTATGGCCACAGAACTATATAAAGCCTTTGACTGTGGCATGGGCATTGACCAGTGATGCAACGAATACGAATATTTGCATTCGTCGCATATCATGGTGGCGTTCGTAAAATAAACTTTGTGCTTTTTTCACAGCTAACTGGCTGTAATATTTTTTTTATATTAATATTTAAATGTCCTTCGTTAGAAGTAGTTTCTGATGGCATATCTATAACACCGTCAAAAAAAGCCGTGGTGGCCTAGTGGTTTGACTTATGGCCTCTGAAGCAGAGGATCGTGGGTTTTAAACCCCGGCTCGCACCTTGAGTTTTTCGAAATTCATGCGCGGAATTACATTTGAAATTTACCACGAGCTTTATGGTGAAGGAAAACATCGTGGGGAAACCTGCACAACCCTGCGAAGCAATACAATGGTGTGTGTGAAGTTCCCGATACGCACTGGGCCCGCGTGGGAACTACGGCCCAAGCCCTCTCATTCTGAGAGGAGGCCTGTGCCCAGCGGTGGGACGTATATAGGCTGGGATGATGATCTATAACACCATTCACTGTAGCTTCATATTAACAGAAAGAGTTTCAACAACTGGCATCTACGCAATGTGTTTTTTTTATAACAAAAAGTTATCTACATTAATTTTGGTCAATTTGATCAAATGCAATTTATGTCATTATCAAACCTTTTGTTTTTTTGCCACGGATTGGTTTAACGCAGCTTGGATTGATATACTCGTATCGACTCTCGAAATTTTTTAATTGTTTGTCATAACATGATTTTTCAATGAATCCATCATTACCATTAATTATTCAGAATTGTTATAAATCCAACCTAACCCAACTTATAAAGATGATCAGTCAAAAACAAAAATAAAATACAGTTTCGGCGGGAAAAATATTACAAACATTACATTATGACTTTCAATAATTATGCTACTAAATACCCCAGCTAGTGGTACTCGCAGAATAGTAAGATTCCTATTCTTCTTCGTTAAATTTATTGCGATAGGTATTCGTTACATTACTAGCGTTGAATGAACACCAGGCGTGCTGGCAAGCTAGTTATCGCGAGGTTGTTGACATGTTGCCGTTTGCCATCTTAATTCCAGCATCACAGTCGCTGGTGTTTTAAATAAGTAATAAAAACCGGCCAAGAGCGTGTCGGACACGCCCGAAATAGGGTTCCGTAGCCATTACGAAAAAATTAAGTAATATTTTTCTACGGAAACTACTAATAATTCTCAAGAAAACTTAACCGTTATAGTTTTCCTTGTAAGTTTGATATACTTACTACCATCCTGAATTATTTTTAATTTTTCAACCCACCGGTTTAGATTTTAGAGGGGGGGCGCTCGATTTTAATGAAAATTTGCAATTTAAAGTTGAATATTTTGCAAACAAACGCTGAATCGATACATCGATTTAGCAACCCCCTAATGGTTTTAAAAGACCTATCCAACGATACCCCACACTACAAGGTTGGATGAAAAAAAAAACACCCCCACTTTACGTCTATGGGAGGTACACTAAAAAACTTTTTTTTTTATTGTACCATTTTGTCGGCATAGTTTACATATATATTCGTGCAAAATAACAGCTTTCTAGCATTGATAGTCCCTGAGAAAAGCCGCGGACGGACAGACATACAGACATGGCGAAACTATAAGGGTTCCGTTTTTGCCATTTTGGCTACGGAACCCTAAAAATCGGCGAAATGCTAATCGAACTCACGCCCTGAGGGTTCCGTACAAATCGAATAGCCAGAAAAATGCTGACTTGAGGGACCAGTTGTCAGTTTCCCTTTTCCTCTATTTAAAAAAAACCTTGAATATCACGAATATTTTTTTTTCTTTCCTTCCTTCAAAAACGTATTATCCACAAAAAGCTTGCAGACGACTATACGCTTCAATATAATGAAGACAGGAAGATGCGGCGTAAAATGAGTCTAGAATTCATACGCACATTTGCACAAGGCGTAACGTTAAAGAAATCTGTTTAAAAAAAAGAATCAAGTTGAATCATGCACTTGTAACCGTTGACACAAGAAAGCTGGTCTGTGATTGGTCAGAATCAGCCACCTGCAGGGTGTGATCGTACCTGATTGGTGATGTCGTAAACGACGATAGCCGCCTGCGCACCTCGGTAGTACATGGGCGCTAAGCTGTGGTACCTGGGGAAGAAAATACTGTTCAATATTGATTTCTTCACAGCACAAGCAATACTTTGACATGGAAGTTGAGGTATGATAGATAAGCTAAAGGAGAACAGTAATTTTTTTGATCTAACTCACCGCAATAAATCGTTAGTAAATAAGTTTTAAGATTATTTGATTCCAAGACCGCTCAAAAAAATAAATATTTTAATCCTAAATGGTCCATGTGAAGATTAATATCATTACATTACTATGTGTTTTTTGAATCGTTAAATATTGAAGAACGCTTGTTAAACTACCAATAACACACGATTTTACTCGACCAAAAAGAAGATTTCACATACGCTAGGTTATCTTTATCTGGAATCCAGCAATTGTTTATTATAAAATATGGCATTAAAAACGCAAATAGAGACAACACAGCTAACACAATGATTTCTGCAAGATGAGCCCCTTAACAGAATGTGTTCACTCCTTTATCAATTAATTCCCTCACAACAACTACAGGATTCAAAATTAAAGATAACGATTGATTAAACTAATTAGTTACATTATACAAGTATTAAATTCGCGTCGCTTTTTGCGTCGCGCTGCGGTCCGAGAGTCGAGACCATTTCTTGCGCGCGCGCCTTCCCACCAAACCGGCTGCAAACCCGATCGCCGATCGGTTCATTAACAACCAGCTCATATACTATACTATACTAGAGTATATCTTGCAGCGATTTATTAGTTTATTTATGATTATAATATATACAGCATCCCAAGGTCCAGTTACCCATAAAGCCACAGGGGGCTCTTGCCTAGAGCCACCGAAGGGTATAACATTTTTACACAAATTATGCCAAATGAAACTGAACTATTGAGGATTTATTTCAAGACGATATGGTGTAGAGCACTTAGGTTAGGTTAGTTTTATAAAAATCGTGAAATATTTACAGTTTCGAATAACAAACATTTTGCATTTGGCCAAATGAAACATTTGAGAAACTAATTATTTGTAAAAAAAATGTTTTGGTTAGAATGCCCGACCTCACGGAGAATCCGAAAGTCAATGAGTAATAATAATAAGAATCCGAAAGTCAAAGAGTAATACTATTAATTTAACGGCCCGAATACCGGGATGGAAATACCGACTCTGTTTTTCGTGTACACGCCCATAGAAGCTCCTGTCAGTTTCATTAAACAGACATGTCACTTTTTGAAGATAAAGTAACACTATGCATCCCAGCATTACACAAGCATCTTACTGTGCATGGTGCATGACTTAATACACCCGAAAACCTGTTCCCTCGTACCTGGCCTGATCACGACAAGGAAAGAAAGAAACAAGACATTTATTCCCATTCACAAAGACAAACAAATACAACAAAATTAAAACAATAAACAGCAAACACAAATAAAAGAAAAAAGAAATACAAAAATGAAAATACACGATTTTGTGTCCCCGCAAAAGTGAAGCGGCCGCTGACTCAGCATTATGCTGAGACAAGGGCCTGTATTTTGATATAGCTACCTCAGTCACCGTACTATCGTGGCGTATATACCTAACCTAATCGACTAATGAGCCCGTGTTTACAAGCTTTCGGCCGCGACAACTACTGTGAACTTGACCCAGCCGGAACACAAACGGGTATGCCTCACAAAACACACAAGTCCTTGTCATTCTTTAATGGCGTGCGGTTGCTGTACGATATTTTTAATAACGCGGATATAGCCATCGATTTAGTGTTAATATCGTTTTCATCACACTTGCTCGTCAATGATGATACTAATGGACAATGGCCTCAATTGTTCCCGCGGGAACTATGGATTGGATTGGATTTACGTATTACGTGGTCTATTAGATGTTATTTTTTTTATTCTCGAATATGTGTAAATAAATGTTTCTCTCTCTCTCACACACACTCTCTCTCTCTCTATAGTTTTTCTATCTAAGGGAGTTATGACTTTAGTTTTAAAAAGTTAGTAGGTACATTTCGGACTAAAGAGGTTAAACGTCAGCCAACGTTTAATTAACATCTTTAAAACTTAGCTATAACCCGATTTTACCTAAAAATTGGCCACTCTTCATGAAACTTCGTTATTTATTTTAAATATAATGTCAAATTGTTTTGCAATAACTTTAGTAAATATTTTTTAGCAAGTTGGAACAATCTGGCCGAAAGACCATTTGAATTCTAAAATCGTTTTCCTGACGCTAATATTATTTTAATACGAAAGTTTATAATATTGGTATGGATGTAAGTTGCCCTGTTCGTTTGGGTCAAATCTTAGTCAACTTAAACACACTTTCCATTGGTAGATTGGCTTGAAAGTTGTTATACATAATGTAGAGTAGTGTAAAAACATACCCATCACAATTTTTATTTAATAAAAATTCCATTATGTTCCTACCCGTGTGGTGTCGGGTTAGAATAACACCTCTCCATTTCTTCCATGGATGTCGTAAGAGGCGACTGAGGACATAGGTTAAGGTACACCGTAGGCGACAGGCTAGCAACCTGTCACTATTGTACCGTTTTTGTCAAACTTAAAACCTAAAATTGCTAAAAGTGGCTCCGAAGCGGTAACGTTTCGTGTGCTCTGCCTACCCCATTTGGGAATACAGGCGTGATTTTTATGTATGTATGTATGTATGTTCCTACAAGCACACCACGAATGGAATCAAAACCTACACACAAATGCAAAACTTGGCGTTCCGCCCCCCCCCCCATGACAAATGCCCTAACTTGTCGAACTTGCATCGTGTTAACAAATGTTCCATTTTTCAAATGCCCTAAATCGTAATCTTATTCAACCGCCAGAAGGCCTAAACAAAAATCTAAAAATAAAATAAATAAATTGAAAATAAAATCTAAAATGAAAGGATTGTCACTGGTGAATTGAATTGTCCAGATTTGCTGCAAAAAGTTAATTTCTTCATTCCATCCCGAATACCTAGAACATGCAACATTAAACTATTTTCTGTACTGGAGGGTCGCACTAACCTCAAGCGGCATTGTCCTCTATCGCGTATGTATAATGTTTACAAACAGCATCAAAGCGAGATCGATCTCAACATAACTCCGTTCCCAATGATTGGGAGGAAAATTCTTAATATCTAACTTTTTGTTTCTCTCTTTTTATATCATTTATTTTATATAGTTTTAATTCAAGAAAATTAACTTTAACCGTTAGCAAACTAAGTTGAGTTTTTTTTTTACTTTATTTTCGTGCAACCTGTATAATTATTTAATGCATGCTGTGATCTTCTGTAATTAATAAGGCGCATAGCTTATAAGTTGTTACGCAATGTTAGTAATAATGAAACTGTGTACTTATTGTTGAAGGTCCAAATAAATAAATAAATAAAATACAAACTGAAATATAGATGCACAGAAAAACCAGAAAAATAAGACCATCACTGGGAATCGAACCCAGGTCCTCGGTATTCTGTACCGCTACACCACTGATGGTCAACGGTACAGACACGAATTTCCCCTATGCACCTCATATCTCAGCTTGTTTGTTTCTTATGTTAGCCACTTAAGCAGTGACGCTAGCGACATCTATACCGTAGCCCTCATCGAGAAACTTTTTTCGGCACTCCATTGGAACTAACCGCTCACCCGGACAAGAGATGTCGTTACTAAGCAGTCAAATTAAGATTGGTTTTTTGGAATCTTTTCGTACTTTTTATTTCAATTCCAAATTTTTTAAATTTGAAATTTGGAATTGAAATAAAAAATACAAAAAGATTCCAAAAAACTAATCTTAAATAAAAATAACTTACTCAATCTCTTATATAATTACGGTGTCTCTTTTTAAGTAAAAAAATACCTGTAGTTACCAAGAGTCACCGTTCCTTTGTAAGCAGGTATCTACTTCCTATAGTGGAAAATTTCATGCAAAACATTAATACGTGCAGAAAAAAACAACATGTGGAATTAATTAATTCTTAGTCTAAACAGGTTTAATAATTAACAGAAAGTAGTAAAATATGAGATTTATTATTGTGCGTGCGCGTACGCGCGTGGTTGTGTGTTTCTAACAAGCACTAAACCTAATTTTTCGAAACAAAGTGTTTATTAACAAGAGATTGACTCCTGATTGTCCCGGACCGTCGAGAGGTCACGCAGCAAGAGCAGCAAGACAAAGCGTTGGCGCAATAAAAACATGCAAATAGAGTGCGGGTGTAATGTACTGATAACAACGCTGATAAACATTCTAATTTCGCCGCTATCGCGTCTTCCTCTAACTTTTGTTTATCGGAGTAAATACACATACAGATACAGATACACGAGGATTCGCTTGCTCCCATCCGTCAAGTGAATTTGTAATACCGGAATTGACATTCTTGATCTAGACACCAAGAGTCAAGCCAAGTTCAAGCTAACAGAACTGGCGAGCAGCACCGTGTGTCATTTACCCGAACCATTTGGAGTCACTTTTGACCCCCTCATAACTCAAAAACTATTTCACATAAACATGTCAAATTTGGCTCATTTTATTTATTTATTTCTATTTTATTTTATAACAACTTAAAATATAATTTCTTCTTATTTTATTCTTCCGGAAATTTGGCCAACTAGCCATCGAACATAGGGCTCATCGAACAGGGTCTTCCATGACTGTTTTAATAGGTAAGTACTTAATAATAATTCGTGTATGAGAACTAGCCAAGTCCGACCTTAGGCTTCAATATATTATCCTAAGTTATAAGAAGAAATTATATTTTAAGTTGTTATAAAATATTTTATATTGTTATAAATAAATTTCAGGACTGACCATTGAACTTGGCACCTTGGCACTTGCCACCCATTTAGATCTCACTTCTTTTGTCGTTAAAGTCAACAATCAAGGCATATCTCATAATATTGAACTTGCCTTTCATTTCACATTTATGTTTTGATGGGATCTTCATTAATGTTACAACACTCGTGTTAAATTTCATGTCTCTAGTTTCAAGAATCCAGAAGAATCTACGTCTAAATCTAGCGGTTGTAATTTTGGTATTAAGCGCCTTGGAAGTCTTGGGAGTAAAAAATATCCAGTTATTCCAGAGATCCAGATATTCATATCAAATCAAATGTGAAATGTGAAACTTACATGCAAGCTCTCGCACAGTCTAAATGAAGCTTAAGGGACTGTTTCTACGCGCATTGATACATTTTACACGTGCAAGATATTATTAAATATAAAATATAAATAAAACCGACTAAACCGATTTCGCTGAATCATGTCTAAGAACCTCGCCACCGCCATCGCTAGAAAACCTGATTTCAAATTAAAAAAAAACCCCATTCAAATCGGTCCACCCGATTAAGAGCTACGGTGCCACAGACAGACACACAGAAACACATAGCGGTCAAACTTATAACACCCCTGTTTTTGCGACGGGGGTAAACAAAACATCCGTCTGTATGAAATAGTTGGGAAATTAATAATTTGGGACAAATATTCTCGGCGACAAATTACAGAACCTTCAGCTTTCAGCTATCTAGTTAAAAAAACATTTATAATTTGAAGACGCGTGAATCTTTAAGATCTTTTTTTAAGGAAACAGGTATCCTAACCCTGCCGTCAGGGCGGGGTCAGGTTTGTCCAGTGTTAGTTTGCGACCGGTCGCCAACTGGATCGGGTCTGCCCCTATATTAATTGCCTGTCCGGCGGTTAACTTGGCGAATGGTCTGGGGTGGAGCTCACAGTTGCAATGACATCCCCGACAAGACTGTTTGGACTCCTTCCCGTGGTTGCCGCCCGTTAACTGCCTGATTCTGCCGTAGGAAGCAGGTAGAACCAAAACAAACAGTCGCATCCTGGAACATCAGCTACCCTCCCATCCCACTTATCCCGTACAACCAGCTGCAGGCGATGACGTGGCCTGTCGCCGCGGGCTTCATATCCGAAATAATAGGATATGAAGTGGTAGAATGCCACCTGCGTGTTTGTGCCGTGCGCGGGGACCCGTACGGATGGAGAACGAGATCCTGGTAGGTTGAGCTTGACGGGGGTCGTCGCCCTCAGAAGGCAACACGCCACTTTGGCTCGGGATTCATCTCACACGGGCGGTCGGGACCTAGCCAGTCACGATCAATCGGCTGTCGTATCCAGTAGACTGGATGCGGGCGAGGGTTCTGGGGTGCGGAGGTCGGTAGTCGGCGAGGCACAAACCCAATGCAGTCCACAACAAGCTGCTGCGGGGGAGGCAACGTGCGGACTCATCTGGCAGCCCACTCTGGAACCCTATATCCTGCTGGTAGCCCTGGTGGGTCAAACCATCCCCAGTTGAGGGCTCCGTGGAGGGTGGGGAGCCAGCGGGACGAAGAACAACCGAGGACTCATGGACTCCAAAAGTTGTTGTACGAAGAGTAGGGAGGCCGGACCCGTAGGGGATGAGGCAAAAAAAGACTGTGGAAAGGTGCGACGTGTCCCTGTCACTGACAGAGACGCGGGAGCCGGACCCAGTTCTAAAAAGGGACCCGTTGGGTTCACTAAGGCGCGTGGCACTGGTGTCAAGGCGCATCGAACGAAGGGCGAAAAGTGCGGTGGCGCTGCTCCCCCAAAAGGTACAGCCCGACCTCTTCCCGAAGGGTCGAAGAGAGGGCGCACAGTTCCCCCTGCAAAGGGGTCGACCTGTGTCGTTGCCGGTAAGGGGAAACGCGTAACTGCGCCTAGTAGCAGGAAGGCGGTGGCCCCACCACAACCAAATCCGGTTCAGCCGAATCCGGCCTCTGGGGAGGGAGCGCAAACACCTACGGGTACGAGCGCGCCTTCCTACGAGGGTTGGACGAAGATGAGCAGGAGGAGGAAGAGGAGGGCGAAGGAAATCCTGAGAGCGTTGGGACCCCTGGAAGACAGCTCGTCTGAAGGTGGAACCCCGGCAGGGCCCACAGGAAATCCTGCACCGCAAAAAAGGCCACTGGCGACAACTGGCGGACCTTCTCAATCTGCCAGAGACTCCAAAAGGACGAAGGTGGCGGAGTCGTATGCGGAGATTTTGGCGGGTGAGAGGGCTGCCATTGTCCCGGTGGACTTTCCGGCCGAACGAGTCCTGATGGGGCATGTCGGGGCCATACAGGAGGCTGTGATCACACGCCTGCTGGATGCCCCCGACCCGCTTCCACAGTTGACCTTCGGCAACATCGTGGGAGGGGCACTGCATGTTGGCTGCAATAACGCAGAGTCCTTTGCATGGCTCAGCTCAGCAATTGGGGAGGGTGAAATTGCTGGGATGAGCCTGAAAGTCGTGTACGCCAGGGATCTTCCGAAGCCGGTCAAAATGGCATGGAAGACGAAGATCGTTGGAGTACAGGACAGCAGGACGCTGCTGCGGCTGCTGCAGCGCTTCAACCCGAGGCTGCATACGGAGCAGTGGAAAGTGGTTGACACCATAGTGGCGGAAGCCAGCGCCCGGCGCATCATATTGATGGACCGGGAGTCGGCTGAAGTCATTAAGGAAGCCGGCTACTGTCTACACTCTGGGATCGACGTCAGCTCCTTCAAGCTTCTGGATGACGCGGAGAAGACGCTTGGAGGGGGTGGCGACGATCAGAGTACTGCTCGCGGCAAAGCCAAAGCTAACCCTGGGATAGCTGGTGCTGCTGCCGATGGTGTTGAGGTGAACCCTGAGCACGCCAAGGAAGCTCCCGGTGATGCCAAAGTGGCTCCCGGTGACACCGAGGCTAGTTCTGGTGTAGCCGAGATACACTCGGTTGGTGCCCAGGCGGTCCCAGGCGAAGCTGAGGTGGGGGCGGCGGTGGTGATGGAGGTAGAGGATGTGGGGTCGGACAGTGGGGCTGACGGGGTGCGTGGGGTCGGGGATCTTCTGTGACCTCGTCTCAGATTTCCCTGGCTGATCTGCGCGCTCTGTCAGAGCTATATCTGGACGGACCCACATCCCCTGCATCTCAAGAGGAGCCGCAGGAAAGGGCTGCTGACCTCAGCATGCCCAAGAAAAATTAAGAGGCCCAACATGGATGGTCTAAGGTGCGTACAAATTAATTTACAACACAATAAGGCTGCTACTGCAATTTTAGCAAAACAGTTAAAAAGTGAGCAATTCGATATCGCCTTGATACAAGAACCTTATGTATATAAAGGAGAAATAAGAGGCTTAGGCGGAACGGGAGGCATATTATTTCACTCCTGTTCCGAAAATAACGATATGAGGACGTGCATATATGTCAGAAACGGCATCAATGCCATGCCCTTGAATGCTTTCTGTTCCAGGGATCTTACAACCATCAAGATCCTAGGGAGGGGGAAGGTAAGGCCCTTATTTTCTCATCTGCCTACCTTCCCTATGAAGCGACGGACCCGATCACACCACTACTCCGGAGTCTTGTCGAGAACAGCAGCAAGGCGAACACCGGCCTAATTATTGGCTGTGACGCTAATGCTCACCATGTCATCTGGGGGAGCTCGGACGTCAACAAAAGAGGAGAGAAGTTACTGGATTTTCTGGTGAGCTCTTCTTTACAAATTATGAATAAAGGCAATGACCCAACATTTGTTAACGCAAAAAGAGGTGAGGTTATTGATGTGACGTTGGCTACTAACAATATATGTAGGAACATTACGAAATGGCATGTATCCAATGAAACAACTTTATCGGATCACAGGTATATATGCTTTAGGTACAGAATTAACGAACCAATAAAAACTGTGCTTAAAAGGAACCCTAGGAACACGGACTGGTTGTCTTTTAAGAAAGATCTAAAAGTGGAACTAGGTGACCCTAAAGGTAAGCTCAATTCTATAATAGACATCGAGTTTGAAGCGGACAACATAGTCCGAGCCATCAATAATGCTTGGACTAATAACTGCCCGGAAAAAAAGACTGGGGCAAAGAAAGTCCCATGGTGGAACCCTGATATCGCGAGACTCAGGAAAGAAACCAGGGCGATCTTCAATGATGCAAAGGCTTCAAAAAACTTTGAGACCTATGCAAAAAAGCTCACAGAATACAATAAAGCTGTGAGAAAAGCAAAAAGGAAGCATGGAAAGACCACTGCGACCAAATAGGTTCAATACCAGAAGGAATGAGGCTCACGAAGGCTCTAGCTACAACCAGATCGGTCCCATTAACTACCATAAAGGGGAAAGATGGGAACGTGACGGAGACAGGCATAGAGACACTAAAAATAATGTATGAGACACATTTCCCAGGCTCTATTATACATCAGAGCAGAACCGATAGTAACTCAATCAGTGCTGCTGAACAAGTGGGCACTACCACAAGGCACAATTGGGATACTGCCAAAAAAGTAGTAGATCACGATAAGTTAAAGTGGGCTTTGTCCACCTTTCGCCCTTATAAAACACCAGGACCAGATGGTGTTTATCCAGTTCTACTACAAGAAGGAGCTAATGTACTTATACCACATCTTAGTAGATTGTACAGAGCATGCCTAGCCTTCGGACACGTACCGCGTGTGTGGAGACAAGTTAAGGTAATCTACCTTCCAAAACCTGGTAAGGCAGATTATAATGATGCCAAATCATATAGGCCAATAAGCCTGTCATCATTCTTCCTGAAAACATTGGAAAAATTGGTTGACAGATACATAAGGGACGGACCGCTAAAACGGCATCCACTGCATAAAATGCAATGCGCCTACCAACCGGGGAAGTCGACAGAATCAGCGATACACCTGGTAGTAAGCAAAGCGGAACAGGCAATAGAGAATAAAGAGCTCTGCCTGGCTGCGTTTCTGGACGTGGAAGGAGCATTTGATCGTACAACGTATCATGCCATCAAAACTGCTGCGGATAGACATGGCATTGAACCCACTATCTGCAGATGGATGGAAAGAATGCTCAACAGCAGACTGATAACTTCAACCTTGCTAGGAGAAGAATTATCAGCCACAGCCACAAAAGGATGCCCTCAAGGAGGGGTTTTATCGCCCACGCTATGGAGCTTGGTGATAAACTCGCTACTAGAGGATCTCAACACAGGCCCAGTACAAACAGTGGGTTATGCAGATGACCTAGTAATACTTGTCAATGGGAAATTCCCAAACACAGTATCGGGAATCATGAACGTAGCTCTAAACAAAGTAGAGAGGTGGTGCAAAGAATATCACCTCTCCATAAATCCGAGCAAAACGGTGGTAATACCATTTACCAGAAAAAGGGACCTAAAAAGCATACAGACTTTAAGAATGTATGACAGGGAACTAAGACTTTCCAATGAAGTAAAATATCTTGGAATAATCCTTGATAAAGGACTTAACTGGAAAAAACAGGTGGAATACACAGTGACCAAAGCGACGAGAGTTTTTGGCATGTGTAGATCCGCATATGGAAAAACATGGGGACTGAACCCAAAAGTACTGAGATGGATCTACACCATAATGGTGAGACCCATCATACTGTATGGGTGCCTCGCCTGGTGGCCTAGGGCACAACTAAGCACATGTAGGAATCTACTGGCAAAAATCCAGAGAATGGCCTGCATGGCTATCACAGGGGCGTTCAAAACAACGCCGACAGCAGCAATGGAAGTCTTACTGGACTTACCACCACTGCATATTGCTATAGAATCCGAAGCGCGGAAGTCGTTGCACAGAATGAAAATGTACGGCCTGTGGAACGATTCCGCTCCAAGGACAAAGCACACTAAAATGGAACAAAACGAATACCTTGATAGTATAATGGCGATGGGTTGCGACAAAATGCAACCAAAGTACATATTCCGAAGGAACTTCAAGGTTCATGTTCCCACAAGGGCTGAATGGGCAGAAGGACTGACACTGCCGGAAGGCAGTGAAAATTCATGGTACACGGATGGATCTAAAATGAAATCCGGTACAGGAGCCGGCATTCATGCCAAGGACTTTAACAGTAGCGTAAGCATGGGAAATTATGCAACTGTCTTTCAAGCAGAGACGTATGCAATTATCGCCTGTGCACAGGAGAATATAGATAGGAAGGTAAGGGAAAAAACCATCTATATACTCAGTGACAGTCAAGCAGCCCTAAAGGCGCTCACATCGCCAAAGGTTGACTCAAGACTGATCTATAATGGAGTACAAGCACTAAACAAGCTTGGCAGACGCAATAGAGTGAGACTGGTTTGGATCCCAGGACACAAAGGCTTCATCGGAAATGAAAAAGCAGATGAGCTAGCAGGGAAGGTCAATGAACAAAAACATAGGGCCCGAGCCGTATGTGGGACTCTCACAGGGAACCATGAAGAATGCCATAAACGACCACACCAAACTTAAACACCAACAAGAGTGGAAAACACTGGAAGGTCTAAAGCATTCAAAACGATTCATCGAAAATGTCAGCACAAGCTGGACTAAAAAACTCTGGACACTCAGTAGGAAACAACTCCGACATATCGTCGGGGCATTCACAGGTCACTTCAATACTAAACACATACTAGTAAAGATGGGACTACAGGACAATGAAGTCTGTAGAATATGTGGCGAGGAAGACGAAACAATGGAACACATTATGTGTGAATGTGACGCCCTCGCCAGATCAAGAATGAGACTCTTTGGCGACGGATACCCCGCACCAGGAGACTTTAAGGCTACTACCGCTACGTCAAATCATCCATTTATGGACGAGGTGATAAAGGCAATAGAGTAAGTGCGAAGGAGGGTAATTACACAAAAGATCCCTACGGTCGAAGTGTATCCGCAAGGACCCCTAACGATAAGATAAGATAAGATAAGATAACCCTGCCGTCGCTTTATGTTGAAACAAATCATGTATGTAAGGAAAAATATGTGGATTTGCCCACTAAATGTCGATAAGCCAAAGGCAAAAGAAACACAGGGAAGCTTAAAGTACCGTCTTACAGACTGGCTAAACCAAAAAGTCGTTTCTGGGAATTGCATACGTTTTTATGATAAAATTCAAAAATATTATAAATGAAACAGATACAAATTCAGATCTATTGTCAAGAAGACATTAATTTCTAAGGCGTATTATAAAGTTAATGATTATATCATGGACAGGGATATTTGGAAATAATTCCGATCCGCATTAGCGATCCCTTCAAATAGCGAACCTACTGTGTTAAAAATAAAGTTGTGTTAAACACTTGTGATGTATACATAATTATATTT
>NC_133474.1:2518805-2546100 GCF_025370935.1 Choristoneura fumiferana
CATTTAGGTTTTTAATAGATCATATTGTGCGTCGTCTTACCCTGTCATAATCAAATGCTAAGTCTTAAGTGTTAGAAAAAAGTGTTAAATACTAACCTATAGTTTGCGATGACAGGGGGCAATAGTTTTAAAGCAGCGGGATCACTGAATTGACTATTTCCACCAGACTTTAGAATTCTTTACGAATAAGTCCTTCAGTTTTGTCAGGACTACACCCCATTGTTTTCTGTAATAATGAAATTATAATTTAGTTCTTTCACAACTTTAAAAAAAAATAAAATTTTTTATCATCATTTTATTAGGCATTTTCTTCAATTAAAACTTATACCCCACGGAACAGGAAAAAACAAATGCGAACTGCCAAAGCTTCAACTTGTACGAAACCCGAAACCCGTGTCGCCGGAAATTGCGCACATGCGCATTGGACACACACTTTGAAAATTTGGCGCTTATTGGTTATTTTCATTAGCTTCTATTCGAAAAAGGTAATAACTTTTGAAATCGGCACATAATTAGAACTTTAAATCAACGTTATTTTTTTTTTTTTTTTTTTTTTTTTTTCTGGCTCGCGCGGCTTGCGCATCCGCCACAGACGCGTAAAGGTAAGGAAACGAAATCAATAGAAAATACGGGAATTTGGAATACGGAAAACGGAATTCAACAGGAGAAGATTACATGGGATTAAAACGAAAGAAATAAAGATAAGTATTTTACATAGGTACACATGATAAATTAAATTTAGTGAGATGAGGAATACATATTTAAATTTTAATATCATTATTATTTATAAATATGTTCAATAAGTTATATATAGTTATGTCATTAGAGGCTAAAAGGACAGAGATGGATGTAGGTAATGGGACCTTGTAGGATGTAAGCTGTTCATAAAGGAAGGAGTTGTCATGGAGAGGACATGAGAGAAATATATGATTAGTGTCTGCAATGCCCAAGCCACACTCACAAACATCAGACTCGATCAGTTTAAATTTAGCAAGGCTGGCGGGAGTACAAACATGACCCAGTCTCATACGGATAAGGCAGCAGGTAGCTCTCTTACCAAATTTAAATTTGCCAAACCAAGGTTTACACGGAATGCTAGGTTGAATAGAATAATAATATTTGCCCTTGATCTGGCAACTTTCAATCCACTTCTCTCTCCAGCTCTCTCTAAGAGATGAACCAGCGAGAGCGGCCAGATCATGACTGTAATTCTTATATGGAAAAAGATCACCATCTTTAACAGCTTCATTGGCTAGCCGATCAGCAATTACATTACCAGAAATATCACAGTGACTTGGAACCCAACCAAAAGACACTGAGTACCCCAAATCAGAACAATTGGCAAGGAGAGTTCTTAATTTGATAATGACAGGGAATATTACTTTGCAGTTAAATGGGAATTTACTAAGAGCTTGAAGAGCGCTTTTTGAATCAGTTATAATCAAAGTTTTTCTGAGTTTGGCAAGTAAGATATATTCCACGGCTTTAAGTAATCCAAAGCATTCTCCCGTAAATACTGACGTTTCAGGAGGGAGTTTAATTTTCTGACTAATTTTGTATTGAGCATGGTACACCCCAACCCCCACATGGCCAAAAGACGCATGTTTGGAAGAATCAGAGTATATATGATGCCAGCTATGCCACCGATCGTCTTTAATAGAATTGAAATTAACGTTAGGGTCCATATCATTTTTGGTTACTCCTAAATTGAGATGAACATCAGGAGATAAAGTAAGGGCAGAGAAATTATCACAGAAAAGGGGATATTCAGGATAGTGATAGGTTGGAGATTGTAGGGACCTGTACCTTTGGTAGCTTTTCACAAGGCACGGAGTTATTTTATGCGACCAATAACTAGATGATGTCAAAGAGTTATTTAATAGTGGAAGGCTTGATCGTAGGGGATGATTGGAATTTTGAAAGCAGCGAAATAAAAACTTATCTGACAAATATTGACGTCTTAAATGTAAAGGTGGTTCCACACATTCGACTTGTAGGCAATTTATAGGGCTTGATTTCATTGCACCACAGATCAGGCGTAGAGCTTTGGACTGGACAGCATCTAAACGTTTAAAGCCATTAACTTGACCCGGGATTAATAAGAATGTGCCATAATCGATGCTACTTCTAATCAAAGCGTTGTATAGGAGTCTAAGCGAAAATGGATGAGCACCCCACCAGACACCTGAAAGACATCGTATCATGTTTAAAAGTCGTTCGCACTTAGTTACAGTATAGTCGCAGTGGGAACACCAGTAAGTTTAAAATCCAACACAACACCAAGGAAACGTGTAAAGCTTTTCGTTGGAATGGGGTGGCCATCAAAATTGACAGAAACCACAGGCGGTACCCTTGTCCTGGCGAAAGGAACCACGACGCTCTTAGAGTGGGAAATCTCAAGGCCATTGTCATCCAGCCAGTTTTTCAGGTGATTAAGGGATTCAGTTAAGCAAACTGAAGCCATTTCAGAATTTCGGTGTGAGCAATATACAAGCAAGTCATCGGCATATTGCAGAACTTTAACCTCTGTACCTAAGTATCTTCTAGGTCATGGCTGTATATGTTGTAGAGTAGCGGGCTTAAAACCGAGCCTTGAGGTAACCCTCTCCACAAAAGCCTAGATTTCTTAGTGCCATCTACAGTAAGATTAATACACCTTCCTGATAGCATATTTATAATAAATTGAAAGCAAAAGTGGTACTTTAAGATTTTGAAGTTTTTATGGAGGCGAGAAATAATGACATTATCGTACGCTGCTGAAATGTCCATTCATGTAAAATGCCATTAAGAAATTCATATCTAAATGGTTTCATGAATTGGCTCATGAGTAATCAGTATTGCCTGACTAGGCAGTCATAAACCGTCATGAAGACCCATGATCGAAGAGTATGAACTGGCTATCTAAGACTCTATACGCTCGCTTCTCACAAAGCATTAATTTTGGCAATACTACTATCATTAGACATTATACATAGCTTATTATAAGGCCACCAGTGATAAGGTATACGATGTTTATAGATTAAATATGAAGTTCTCAATATGCGATCAGGCACAGATATGGAATAGGATACATGAAATCGTACGATATGCTGAACGTGAGCGGATACATGCCGACATCCATAATGCTGCAATCAAAGTATTGCCATCGGAAAATGCTTGTCTAATGTCCGTGATAAGAACAGCTATATTATCAATGGTACTCTGCCACGCCTAAAACCAAATTGATTTTGGCTAAGTATATTGTTAGTTTCAATAAACCACTCTAGGCGATTTTTGACCAGATGTTCCGTAAGTTTCATTAGGACAGTGGACAGAGCTACAGGCCGATAAGAAGACACATCAAAAGGTTCCTTCTTTGGTTTCAGGAAAGGTAGAACATCTTGACATTTCCAAGTTTCGGGAATCTCGCCAGATATCAAATTTTGTTAATTAGTTTTAGGAAGTATAGAAGAGGAATATCATTTAGATGGGTAAAGAATGAATATGGTATACCATCTGGTCCAGGAGCTGAATCTTTAGTTTTAGAAATGACTCCTTTGAGTTCTGGTAGTGTGAATGGACCATTAAGCCCGCTCAGGTCCAGCACTGGAGGTAAAGGAATAAACTCAGGAACAGTGGGTGGAGCGAGTTTATCCAGAAAATCATTTGCTAATGTAGAAGGAAGGTTGGAGGAACAGTCTTCTTTAAAAGCAGATCGAAATCTTTTAATATTATTCCAAACCACAGAAGGGTTTGTATTAGGAGATACAGATAAGCAAAAGTTTCTCCAACCTTCAAACTTCTTTTTTTTTAAAAAGCTTTTTTCTTGTCTATTTCCTCCAAAACAAAGTCAAAGTTTTCATTGGTGCTAGATTCTCTGTAAGCAAGTTCAGCCTCCTTTCGCCTCTTGGCCGCTGCAGTACATTCCGAATCCCACCATGGAGGAGAAGGAATGTTGTTTCCTCCTACTTTTTCACTGGAAAAACATTATCAGCAGTCTCGACCATTATCTTTGCCAGAGCGGCTGCACATGTGGCTTCGTCGCTGTGTTCGATTGAAGGAAGAGAGGAAATTTTTTGATCAAGATGTTCCTTGAATGTATCCCAGTTAGCGTTACTCAAATTGTACTTTAAACGAGGAGGGCTCTTTTGAGTAGGAGAGTTATTAAACGGAAATGACAGAAGAATAGTGAAATGATCACTTCCGAATGAAAGAGGAGAGACCTTCCAGGATAAAGAAGAAAATAAATTTGGACTACAAATAGAAACATCTGGGCAACTTATTCCCTCTCCAGGTGCAGTTCGTCGGGTGGGAGAACCATCATTTAGGATACAAAGATTATGGGAGTCCATCATATCAATGACTAGATTGCCATAGGAATTGGTGGTGGAACTACCCCAAGATTGATGTTGGGCATTCAAATCTCCAAGAAGAATAAGAGGCTTCGGAAGCAGTAACAATATGTCATTTACTTCATTATAAATAGTTGAAGAAGGGTGAGGGATATATAATGAGACAAAACAGATATTATTAACGGAAACAGCAATTATAGATATATCATTGTTATGAGCAGGAAGAGGAATATGTGAATAAGGAATGCCATGCTTTACAAGCAAAGCAACACCGGCAAATCCATCAGAGCGGTCCTCTCTTATACAAGAAAAATCCTGATATTTGAAATTGGATGAAGGCTTTAACCAAGTTTCTTGCAAGGCTATAATTTTTAAATTAAACTTATTTATTAAATAGAGTAAATCAGCTTTCTTTGGAATTATACTTCTACAGTTCCATTGAAGGATTTGAAATTGGCTGTTCATTATCGGTTAAGAGTTGAGTGAAAAAATTCATAATAGGGGCAGCGTGGGACGGTGAGATACTACTACCCAATCCAGATTGGGACAGTAACTTAATGATCAACAGAATTATTTCTTTCACAGATTGAGTGGTCTCATTAGATTTATAAATAGTTTTATTAGTGACGGGCATGTCATAATCCCTTGTCAAGGCATTATGCGCTGCCACATCATATCCTTTAGATCTAGATTGGGGTGGGGAGCGAGGTTTCATAAAGATAGTTTTCTTATAAGATGTAGTTGGGCTAGTGTGTGAGTAAGGTGTAGTTGGACTAGAGTGTGAGAAATCCTTTTCTGTTCCATTAGTGTTATTACTGAGTAATGCATCAGCATATGAAATTTTTGAGATAGGAGGGTGTTGTTTATTAGCTTCAAAATATGACACACAGCTCTTAGCCATGGTCTCCTTTATATTTTTTTGTCTCTCAAATTCTAGACATTTTTTATCAGTAGCTAGGTGAGAACCTTTGCACAGACAACATCGTATATGCTCATCATCAACTTCACATTTTTCTCCAGTATGTCCCTGACCACATTTGTAACATCTGGGAGTTGAGCGGCACTGACCTCTGACGTGCCCAAAGCGACAACAGTTGTAGCATTGTATAGTAGGATATATGTATAGGTCTACAGGTAGTGCTGCATAGCACATGAATATGCGTTTGGGCAAAACTTGGCCATCAAAGGTAAGTACCACTGACTCTATAGGTTTTAACTCACTGACACCTGACTCAATAGCTTTCCTTTTTAGTCGTCTAACTTTTAATATCGGTCCACAGCCTATAGGAACAGAGATATTCTCTAAGACTTCTTCCTCTGACCACTCGGAGGGAACGCCTCGTACAATTCCCAACCGGGTGACAGAGAAAGTCGGGATGAATGTCTTGTAGTTGGATGCTGACAGGGCAGGGTTGGTCAAAAAGTTATTGGCAGACTGAAAATCGCTGAAAGAAATAGTCACTCTATTTCTTCCAATGCGTTTCAGGCTCCCATTAACAATTTGGGAAATATTATTTTTCCTTAGAAATTTCCCAAACACTACTGGGTGTAGAGAGACATTGTCATTTTCTGAGATTTGCAATCGTTGTACATGTACATTAAATGGGGCTACATCTGATTTCTGGTACATCATTCTGCCTACTGGTTGAGGAGCTGTGGATGTCGAGTTAGTCAATGATTGAGCTGGTGCTGGTACTGAATCATTAGTTGCAGAAGGAGTGATGTGTTGTGGCTGTGGCTTGGGGGTGGTTTAGCGAATATATTATGCATTCTTTGACGGCTTTCATCAAAATTACAAACACAATCATCTTCTTTTATTATTAAGCCTCGCCATGACGTTGTCTTGACTTTTTTTGTTGCAGTGGCGACATGTTTTTACAGAGTGTCGTTTCCTGCGGTTAATATTATCCTGGCTACAAGAGCCATCAGTGCTTGATCCATCTACAATAGTTACATTGTGTCCTATGTCTGGGGCAGTCCCCCTGGGTCTTCAGGTAACTCCATGAGGAGTTACCTGAAGTACTTACAGAGATTACAAAAAACTTACCCTTATATGTCCAGTATTTACACTAATAATTTACAAAAATATACAAATTTACATATAATACTTGTATTATTATTTACACTACCCAAATAATCAGCTCTTGTGAACGAAAAATATCAATTTTCACAAAATTTATAAAAATAATTAAAAAACACAACCAAACGACCGAACGTTTCCCGCGCTTTAACGTTATACTTATATATATCGCTGAGAGTCCATTTTGAAGCTACGTAGCGCCACATCACCCTCACTAGCGGAACTAATTTGACAAGAATGTCAAGATTGTCAAGTTAGTTTCGCTATTTACCAATAGGTGTAAATTTTTTTAAACGTATAACATTGTAAAATGAGCTCTATGTGAATACGTTTCAATTCAACACGACTTAAAATTATTGCTACATGTCTCTTCTTCAGGAATCGTAAGCACTAAAGCGATATTAGCTAAAGATAAAGTGATGGGCGCAGCACAGCTACGGTGATATCGATATACCTACTTTATAGGTCAGAGATGAAAGTAGGTTTGACTATAAAGGGCCACACACAGAAAGCGTGCGCGGGTCGGGTCGTGTCCGCCGCGTGAGCCGCGCGGTTCGTCAGTGGCGTAGCTAGGCGTGGGCCCTCGCCCACGGCCTCGCATTTAAAAGGGCCTTACGAGGTCTCTTTAAATACGATGCGATCATAGAAAGGGGCCTCGCTGATAAGACTTCGCCCACGTCTACATTAATCCACGCTACGCCACTGCTTCGTTGTATTCACACAGAGAGCGGGTCGGACCCGCGACGGGCCCGCAGCGGCTATCAATATCAATGTTGCCAGTTTAGTGATTTTGTCCTAGAAATGACGACTTTTCTTAAATCTGTGCAAAAAAAAGTTTTTGACGACAAAAATGGTTATTCTGGCGACTTTTGGAGTAAAAATTAAAATAGTTCTAGAACCAATAATGGATACGACATTTTAGTCAACTCGACACAGAATTATACAGAGCCACGAGATTATATGTGGAAAACGACAAACGCGCTTGCGCACCAAGGTCAAACTTTATTTTATTTGATGGATGAAATTTTTTAAAGTGGCTGTTTTTTTATCGACAGGAATAAGATTATACTAGTCAATGGAAAAAAAATGACTTTTCTGTAGTACCAATTAATTAAAAAATAAAATAGATTTTACTCTCGCCAAAATGAACTAGCTAGGTACTGCGCATTCACCATGTTTCACCATGTTTATTCTGTCCGTCCGCGGCTTTGCTCAGGGACTATCAATGCTAGAAAACTGTAATTTTGCACGAATATATATGTAAACTATGCTGACAAATGAAAAAATAAAATAAAATATTTTTTTTTTGGTACCTCCCATAGACATGGTAGGGGTTTTTTCTCATTCAACCCTTAGTGTGGGGTCTTTTAAATTAAAACCATTAGGGGGTTGCTAAGACGATTTTTCGATTCAGTGATTTCTTTGCGAAATATTCACCTTTAAAGTACAAATTTTCATTAAAATCGAGTGTGTCCAAATATTCAATGTCACGCCATGAATTTAATGTACATAATAAAAACTTGAATAATGCTGAAAAGATATTTCAAAACTTACCCACAAAACAAGCATACACCAAGACAACGGTTTTAAGCACAATTTTAACAGAATTCACAATCTTCTCCTTTATCTGAGCTTTTACATCTCCCTCTAATATGAGACTCAATTCAAACTGAAGATTCGATTCGAGACTGCTTTTACTATGAAGACCTATGAATGTGTTTAATAACTCAACCATGCTTTGTGAGTCTAGAATGTAGAGACTTGTAAGGCATGAGCTGGCAACCTGTAAAAATAACATTGATCAAATTATTAAAAAATAAATCTGATTCCATATGAATTTACAAAAATATAATGTAATAATATGTTGACTAGCACTAGCAGCACAATAAAGACAACAAAGTCTCTGACTGACTTTAAACCCTCTATTCAGGCATTAAGTCAGATAAGCCACCTTGTATGTCCCAGTGTTAGTTATGTTAACGTATGTAAAAGTTTGTATATAAATCTACACATTCTGCTGCAACCCAAAATCATATATCTCTTGCTCAGATTTGTCTCGAACAAGCAAGAGGGAAATATGGTTTTAGGATATTTAAATTTCTTCTTTCATGCCGTCTATTATACAACACTGTGCACCATTATGTTGATAGACATGGTGTTTAATAGAACTATATTTATTTTAACCTTCTTTCCAAAATAGTATAATGTTTTTCACAGATTTTTCTTTAACTGGGAGATAACTTTGTGTACAGAAAAACTAAACACACCTCCACACTAATATCTACATCCTGTAGCTTCTCCCGACAGACATCAATTATGGTGTGGTTGAAATTGGAGATTGAACTCCAATGCATCTGAACTAGACGCTGCAGAGACTGCATTCCTGGTTTTACATTCTTGCCCCCTATTTGCAGTTGGAGACCTGAGAAATAATATTTATTTTCAAACTAAACTAAGCTAAGGGTATTCAAAAGATTTTCTAGAGGGGCAAATTTTTTTATGTCTGAGGTACCATCAGCCAAATAAGTGGTCTACCAATTTTAAACAAGTTCCTATCAAGTGAATATGTTGCTAAAGTCGATATTTCAAGTTGACAGACATGTCTATTGACATAATTGTTTTATGACATGCAAACGATTTTCAACTTTAGGGTGGTAGACCACATATTTGGCTGATGGTACCACCAGGCCACAACTTAGAGGTTCATAACTACAAAAATTAGTTGCGCTATTGACCAGCTGACCGATCAACACATTGGCAAGCAAATTCAAATGCCTTGGTGAGCCATTTTGTGGCCCTAGGGCCTGGCTTTGTCTTGGTTTTATGTATTTTGTGGACCAAAAGTCTTTAAAGGGCCTGTCTTACCAGTCTTTGATAAATTTTATGTGACAGATAAATGTGATGCTGTCTCTGTTTATTTGGACAAAACAAACAGAGATGGCATCACAGATATATTTATAAAGAGTTTACAATACAATATCTGTTTCATAAAATTTATCAATGCACCACTTCTACTTAGAGGATAAAGTAATAACTTACCTGTATTAATATGCCTAGACATAATAAACAGTCTGGTAGCCTCAACAAAGTCCTCCACCTCAATGCATGTCCAAATCTTCTCAGGTATTTCCATTAACATCTTCACTTGCACAGATATGCTGGTTATTGGATTTGTATTGTTAAAACTAGAAATTTAAAAATATGGTTTATGTCTCCATTCCTACTAATATTATAAATGCTAAAGTTTCTTCTTCATGCTTAAACTGCTGACACCATTTATTTTGGTGGGATAGTTTTTATCCCAGAAAACTGCACAGTTCCCATGGGAAAGGGATAAGGAAATTATTTGCAAAACAGTTGCAGTTTTTTTTTTTGTTGAAAAAACATACATATTGATGTCAACAATAAGCACTAAAACTTTAGCTAACCAAACCCAATGTCTATTAAATATATAATATGGACACAGATACAGTGATGTACAGCAATAACTAATTCTGTTAACACCTCAAGTGACTTGAGAAAATTCAGCTATTGCCCCTTAAGGGGACATAAATGTTTTTTTTATTAAAAATTTGATATTCAAAATACCAAATGTTATGTTATGTGCTAGTCTGCCTTTGTACTTAACACTTTTTTTGCATAACCTTTCTGTATTTCCTTTTTGTACAATAAAGAGCAAAAACAAACAAAAGTTTAAAACATTACCTATTAAAAAAAAAACAATTTGCAATGTTTCAAATTTATGATTAAAGTGTACCTAGATGACTGAGGAGGTTTATCAACTTTGAATCCCACCAGATGTGTGTCATGAAGACTTCTGCAGGCAGCCATCATACCACTGATGTGATTTAAAGTACTGTCCGTTGTGGTCTTCATTTCTTCTATTGTGTCTGCTGCATGAATCAGGTCCCGGTATCTCTCCCTGAAATATATTTTAGTTTTTCATAACAACAACAGTAGTGTGGAGAGCCCTTATAAAGACCACAAAAGGCTACGACTGTTTTGATGAGAAGATAGTGAAGTCATCTAATTTTTGTAACCTGGATAGAGAACGACTATGCACTCCAATGTGATTATTTTTTATAGTTTGTTTTTTATAACTTACCCGACCATAGCACGTAGTTCTTCCCTTTTTCTCTCAATTTCATATTGCAATTTTTTCTGTACATGGTCTACGTCACTGATAAAATAATTTTGAAAAAGTTGCTCAGGAACTATTTCGAGCAAGTTAGATTGCGACATTGCGGGATGTAAGGATTAAAGCTAAAAATAAATTTGCAATTATTTCATTGCACTTTTAGCGTTTACTTAGTAAATATCAAATCAAAACACAAAATACCATACACAAACGCAATCTCTAAGGTACCTATCTGTCTGTTGTTCCGTCTAATGTACTGTCACTGTCACTGTCACTTGATCTAAATCACGTTTTTTCCAGGGCTTTAAATACCGTTAAAAAGTGGTAACGTTACCAACTGTCAAACCGATTTAACGTTAAATGATAATTAACGTTAAACGATTTACCGTTACTTATACAACTTTTTACCGGTAAAAAAAATGGTAACGTTATCAGCTATTCATTAAATTAACGTTAATTCAAAAGTATCGTTAAATCATTTTAACGGTATTACTATTTACCGGTAAGCTTGGGTAACGTTAAATGGCAGATTATCCTCATTTATCGAGCGAGTATGCACGCGCAATACGCGCATTCCTCGTCGTTTTTAGGGTTCCGTACCTCAAAAGGAAAAACGGAACCCTTGTAGGATCACTTTTTGTCCTTCTGTCCGTCTGTCTTTCTGTTAAGACGCTTTTTCTCAGGAACGCGTGGAGGTATCAAGATGAAATTTATAGGGGTAGATATTTGTATGAGAAATACGAATATCTGTTCTCGAGTCTTGGGTGCATAATAGATGTTTTCTTAAACATGCTCGGAAATGTATGCGTTAATGTCACGAAATGGAGACATGAAGTTTCTCATTTATGGCTCCCTACCACCTCCCTACATAACTTCTTGGCCTAGGCCATGAAGTATGTATGAAAATCCATTATTGTCCGCTGCTCTAACTTTTTGATTTTGCTTACTAACATTAAACTGACAAAGGAAAAATTACGAACAGCCAACCACCACTACTCTGTAAGCAAATGCGATACTGCGATGCGATGCGATGCGATGCGATGCGATGCGATGCGATGCGATGCGATGCGATACGATGCGATGCGATGCGATGCGATGCGATGCGATGCGATGCGAAGCGATGCGATGCGATGCGAAGCGATGCGAAGCGATGCGAAGCGATGCGAAGCGATGCGAAGCGATGCGATGCGAAGCGATGCGATGCGATGCGATGCGATGTGATGCGAAGCGATGCGATGCGATGCGAAGCGAAGCGATGCGAAGCGATGCGAAGCCAAGCGATGCCAAGCGATGCCAAGCGATGCCAAGCGATGCCAAGCGATGCCAAGCGATGCCAAGCGATGCCAAGCGATGCCAAGCGATCCCAAGCGATGCCAAGCGATCCAAGCGATGCCAAGCGATGCCAAGCGATGCCAAGCGATGCCAAGCGATGCCAAGCGATGCCAAGCGATGCCAAGCGATGCCAAGCGATGCCAAGCGATGCCAAGCGATGCCAAGCGATGCCAAGCGATGCCAAGCGATGCCAAGCGATGCCAAGCGATGCCAAGCGATCCCAAGCGATGCCAAGCGATGCCAAGCGATGCCAAGCGATGCCAAGCGATGCCAAGCGATGCCAAGCGATGCCAAGCGATGCCAAGCGATGCCAAGCGATGCCAAGCGATGCCAAGCGATGCCAAGCGATGCCAAGCGATGCCAAGCGATGCCAAGCGATGCCAAGCGATGCCAAGCGATGCCAAGCGATGCGAAGCGATGCGAAGCGATGCGAAGCGATGCGAAGCGATGCGATGCGATGCGATGCGATGCGATGCGATGGATGGATGGATGGATGGATGAAATATTTCCTCACATTGTTTGAGAAAAGCACTATACAAGCCTCGGCCAGAACAGGGATTGCTGGACTCGTTCTATCCGTCTACCCCGATCTCGTCCATCAATCCCTTACTTCATGGCCTCTGCAGTAATGTACTATTTCTCAAACATGCTCGGAAATGTATGCGTTAATGTCACGAAATGGAGACATGAAGTTTCTCATTTATGGCTCCCTACCCTACCACCTCCCTACATAACTTCTTGGCCTAGGCCATGAAGTATGTATGAAAATCCATTATTGTCCGCTGCTCTAACTTTTTAATTTTGCTTACTAACATTAAACTGACAAAGGAAAAATTACGAACAGCCAACCACCACTACTCTGTAAGCATTTGCGATACTGCGATGCGATGCGATGCGATGCGATGCGATGCGAAGCGATGCGATGCGATGCGATGCGAAGCGATGCGATGCGAAGCGATGCGATGCGATGCGATGCGAAGCGAAGCGATGCGATGCGAAGCGAAGCGATGCGATGCGATGCGAAGCGATGCGATGCGAAGCAAAGCGATGAGATGCGATGCGATGCGAAGCGATGCGATGCGAAGCGATGCGAAGCGATGCGAAGCGATGCGAAGCGATGCGAAGCGATGCGAAGCGATGCGAAGCGATGCGAAGCGATGCGAAGCGATGCGAAGCGATGCGAAGCGATGCGAAGCGATGCGAAGCGATGCGAAGCGATGCGAAGCGATGCGAAGCGATGCGAAGCGATGCGAAGCGATGCGAAGCGATGCGAAGCGATGCGAAGCGATGCGAAGCGATGCGAAGCGATGCCAAGCGATGCGAAGCGATGCGATGCGATGCGATGCGATGCGAAGCGCAGCGATGCGATGCCATGCGAAGCCAAGCGATGCGATGTGAAGCGATGCGATGCGATGCGATGCGATGCGATGCGATGCGATGCGATGCGATGCGATGCGATGCGATGCGATGCGATGCGATGGATGGATGGATGGATGGATGGATGAAATATTTCCTCACATTGTTTGAGAAAAGCACTATACAAACCTCGGCCAGAACAGGGATTGATTGCTGGACTCGTTCTATCCGGCCTCGTCTACGACTCGGCCGTCTACCCCGAACTCGTCCATCGATCCCTTACTTCATGGCCTCTGCAGTAATGTACTAATTTAAGTATGTATGTATAATGTTAAATGTTTAAAATTATGTTGAATGTTTGTTATTCGATGCTTAGTAGGTTAGGTACCCATAGCATAAACTTGCTTACTTTGGGACTGAAGGGCCCGCTGGGCTACTACGAAACTCGAAAATCGAAGTTCGTATCGTACCGTCCCGCTGAAGCTTATATTATTTAACTAGCTGTTGCCCGCGGCTTCGCTCGCGGTTAATTTTGGGTAACACAGATCATTTACTTTCTATGATCTTTTTTTTCGTATTTTAATTGATTTTTCGGAGGATTATATTTGCAAATTTTTGAATTTAAAAAACACCTAGATGATCATAATTCGTTAAACTTTGTACCCCTGTTTCACATCTTTAGGTCAGGGGTGTAATTTTAGAAAACCCACGTGCTTCTTTTGCCCGCGACTTCGTACCTACGCGGCATAGGATTGTTCCCGCGGGATAGGAATAAGTAAATTCAAGAGAAAACCACACTGTCCGCGATTGAATTGAAACAGGCTTCTATTATTTCGGGTATCGATTTTTAAAAAGCTTTTACTAATAGTTTTTTTTAAATCCACTCTGTTTTTCCAGAGATTCCCCAAACAACCAAGAAGCAGAAAAAGTTAAATATTTCCTTTTCCCATGGAATTTCGAAAAGACCTTACTTAGTGCACTCCTATGATACTTTATCTACATGTGTGCCAAATTCAGTCTGTCAGCCTGTCCTGTCACAGTATACTGTTTTACAGGTATTGATAAATTTTGTTACGTAATGAGTTGATTGGTTTGGTGTAGGTACTTAATGTGTCCTCCTAACCGTTAAGGAGTTATACCTTCCCTCATCAGCTCACCTGAATAACCAGAAAGAATACAACTAAAGGTCTACCTGTACGTGCATATGATGTTTAAAGAAACTTCTTCTAACTCGTTACCTCTAACCGTTAAGGAGTTTAACCTTCCATCATCAGCTCATCAACATGAGATGATGTCAGTCAGACGCAAATACTTAAATAAATCGAGATAATTATATAAAAAACGTTATGCGTGCCTACAAAATTTGAGGGTTGCCCTCGATTTCCCTGAGATTCCGTCATCAGATTCTGATTTGGTGACAATGGGGAGGAGTATATTTTATTTCGAATAAAAAATTATTTAAAAAATCGGTCCACAATTAAGCGAGAAATCGGTGAACAAACATAAATAAATACATATAGCGGAATGCATAACCTCCTCATTTTTTTGAAGTCGGTTAAAGAGATTTTTGCAGCGTACGTGCAGTATATACATTTGTGTTTTGAAATTTTAGCTTTCTACAACCACTAAAACCCAAAATCCTGTTTTTTTTCCGTTACCATAAGAATTTCGGGAAATGCTCTATTAATGCTCCCTTACACTCTCCAAGGAACATACTTGCCAAGTTTCAGCTATCTACGACCAGTAAAAAAAAATCCCGTTTTTCCCTGTTCTCGTGTGAATTTTGGACAGTCCTCTCTCAGTGCTCCTATACATTGCCGAATTTTAGCTTTCTACCAGTAAAACGAAAAGTCCCATTTTTTCCCTTTCCCGTGAGAATTTCGGCAAATTATCTCTTAATGGTTCCACAATAATACTAATGCTGTTTAATGTAAATTGCAATAATACTAACGATAAACCCTGTTTTTTCCCGTTAACGTCAAAATTTTGGGAAATCCTTTTGTAGTGCTCCCTACACTCTTCCCCAAGGATCCTAAATGCCAAATTTGAGTTTTCTACGATCAGTAAAACGAAAAATACCGTATTTTCCCGTTCCCGTTGGAATTTTGGAAAGTCCTTTCTTAATGCTCTTCTACAATCCCAAGCAACCTACATGCCGAATTTCAGCTTTCTAGGACCATTAAAATGAAAGATCCTGTTTTTTTCCCTTTCCCGTGGGAATTTCGGAAAATTATTTCTTAATGGTTCTCTTCACTTCTCAAGCAACTTACATGCCCAGTTGCTGCCTTCTGCGATTAGTAAAACGAAAAATCCCATTTTCCCGTTCCCGTCAGAACTTCGGGAAATCCTTTGTAGTGTTCCCCTACACTCCTCAAGGAACCTATATGCAAAATATTAGTTTTCTAGGACCAGTAAAATGAAAAATCGATCCCGCTAAACTGAATATAAATCCCGTTTTTTCCTTATCCCGTGGGAATTTCCCAAATTCCTTAAAACTGTTGTTTACTATTATAATCACCTACTTCTATGCTAAATTTGAAGAGTCTAGTAATTATAGTTCATAGAATTCAGTTAAACTGAATATATAAATCCCGTTTTTTCCTTATCCCTTGGGAATTTCCAAAAATCCTGAAATCTATGTTTTAATTAATGTAATACCTACTTGTGAATCAAATTTGAAGTTTAGTTAGTACAGTTACTGAGATAGGGTCACTCGGAATCGAATATATAAATCCCGTTTTTTCCCGTTACCGTTAGAATTTCCAAAAAATCCTTCCTTAGTGGATGCCTACATTGTATAAGGTATCTATGTACAAAATTTCAAGTCTCTAGGTCCAGTGGTTTGGGCTGTGCGTGAAATATCAACGACTGATTTTCGATTGACTTTGTCACCACATTACCCCCTTTCAGGGGTTGAATTCTCAAAAAACCTGAAACACGTGTTTACTTATTTGTTGTTAAGAGTACTCCTGTGAAGTTTCGAATAAAATAGTCTAACTAATCTTGTTCCCCATACTAACTTTGGACCCCATTTCACCCCCTTAGAGGGTGAATTTTAAAAAATCCTTTCTTAGTGCACCCCTAGACCATAAAAGGAACCTACGTGCTAAATTTGAAATCCCTAGAACCAGCGGTTTGGGCTGTGCGTTGATACATCAGTCAATCACTTTTGCCTTTATATATATAGATACGAGAGTGAGAGGGACGGTACGAAATAGAGGTGGGTAAATCCGGATCTGAAGATTCAAAAGAGTCAGATCCTCAAGCGGATCCGAATCCCTTAATGAGTCCTTTCAAATCTTATTGACTCCGGAGTTACTAACTCCGACTGGATCGAGCGGCTCGCCTCGCTCGTGATCGCCGTCACGCTCACTCACACTGACTCGCTCCGTCCGCCTGCTTTTGCTCTCGCTCGGCTCGGATCGGATGGGCAGGGCTACTACGAAACTCGAAGTTCGTATCGTACCGTCCCTCTCGCTCTCGTATTAAATAGTATAAGAGACAGAGGGACCGCACGACACGAACTTCGATTTGGAGTTTCGTAGTAGCCCTGCGGATCGGATCTTGGACTTGGATCTTATTATCTATGTTTGGTTGGTCGGTTCGGTTCGGTACTCGGACTTGGACTAACGAACGAATCTTTCTCTCTCTCACAAATCTGTACTTCAGTTCAGTCAGTTCAGTTCAGTACCGTACCGACACCGACCGACCGAACCGAGCCGGGGCGGATCGGCCATAGATAAATTAATAATCGCTCGAAAGAACCGGAGTCAATAAAGGAGTCGGATTCAATAAGCGGATTCGGTACCGACACCGGAGCTGGATCTAGTGAGTCAGATCACTTCGCGGAGTTGAGATTACCCATGTCTAGTACAGTCAAGGGCAAAGATATCGACACGGCCCAAAGTTGCAAAAATATGTATACACGGCCTTAATGTTAACTTCATAAAGAACGTGTATACTATTTTTGCAACTTTGGCCGTGTCGATATCTTTGCCTTTGACTGTACGATACGAACTTCGAGTTTCGTAGTAGCCCTGCCGGCCACATGTCCACATTGCGGCGTCATCAACGTAAAATGGCGCGGCGCCCGATGGGCCACGGTGCCGCGCGGTGCACGTTACGGCGTCGTGAACGTACAACGGCGACACAGGGCGGCCACGCCATACAAAATACGCGTTCTTGAATCTACATAGGCACGACGACGTCTGTACACGCGTCAATGTGTGCGTAAGACACACAAGGCTGACTATCGCAAAACCCTAGTACTATAGGGTATGTAGGTATGGCTTAGATGTTGTAAATAAATGTAATCGTTAATCATATATTTTTATTTAAACCTACATAAATGTATCTGTCTATGTATTTATGCATTATTATTTTAAATTACAATAAATATATGACTACAAACTTGCACGAATTATTAGGTACCTAATTAGTTATTTCATGTATTAATCGCGATACTTTTAGAAAGCATTATTTATTTACAAAAGGATGTAAAGTAGTATTCAATGGAAAAAATCAATTGTGTAAACAAAGCATTTTTTCACGATTACTCCATAGTTACTTACATTTGAACGCCAATCCCGATCATATTCACATCTCAATGAGCTCACCACTGTTTTTAACAATCATTTTATCATTAAATAATCGTGTAAATATGTTTATTTTATAGAATTATTTGGAAGATGAAAATCCGTTATATTTGTCAAATTGACATGATAATTTTTTCCTCACCGAAGTTGGTCTATGGTCGGTCTAGTCTCTGGAAATTTAGTGCTGTACCAACAAAATTAATTATTTGACTGAACCAACCTTACCTACCGATAATTATGGCTGGCTCTGCAAATTAATTTATTCGTAGATATTAATTATTTGTGTTAAGTTACACTATTTAATGAAGGTTTCTAATCCTATCCTACTATCCTTAATCCTACTAATATTATAAATGTGAAAGTTTGTGAGTGAGTGAGTGAATATGTTTGTTACTTCTTCACGCTGAAACGGCTGGACGGATTTGGATGAAATTTGGCGAAAAGTTAAATTACCTGGATTACAACATAGGATACTTTTTATCCCGATATTCCCACGAGATAGGGATAAAATTTCAAAAGTCATGAAATTTGACCATGATTGTTTTTAATGTAATGTCAATGAAAACAACGATTTAATTTTCGGGAATTCCCACGGCAATTTTTAAAAATCCCGGTATTTCAGCTGCTGGACCTAATGATTTTCGTGTGCGAAGCCGTGGGTAAACACTAGTTGGACGATAAAAGAGTATTATAGTAGAAATTATGTAGATTTCTATTTACTAGTAACATATTTACTGTGGAGTCCATTGTTGGACCAAAAAATCATTTTGAATCACTTCCCTGTGTCTACTCTCATTTCCCTGTCTTATGTAAATTTAAAAATGCCTCTTCTAAATTATATCGAAAATACAAACTGAGACATGGATGCACAGAAAAACCAGAAAAAGAGACCAGCGCTGGGAATCGAACCTAGGTTTTCAGCAATCCATACTGCGTACTATAACCCCTACACCACCGTTGGACAGGAGTCAAGATACAAATTTCTCCTATGCACACATATCTCAGGTTGCCTTTTTCTACTACGCTACTTAAGCAGCAAAAAAATCTAAATTAATCCATATTTTAACTGACCCTTTCAATTCTAAAATACTCCATCATAAACCTTGGGAAAATATACGTCAAAAATATGTGGATATACAATTTTTCACCATTTTAAAAATTCTACCCTTAAAGGGGTATAAAGGGGAGTGTAAGTTTGTATGGAAAAAACTTTAGGTATATATATTTGAAGATATACCTAATTCTAAAACTTAGTGAAAATGCTATTAAACATTTTAAGTTAAAAGGGACATGGAAACATTGTGAATGACTCTTGAACAGGACTAAGAGAATACGTGATTCGCCATTTTTAAAAATTAAACTTAGGGAAAACATTAAATAATGAAATATGAGTAAATTCAAAATAATTATTTACTGCTGATTGAAGTATCTTAAAGAGCTTTCACATCACTAGAGCCAACGTCAGTCAGTCAGTCAGCCGGTCGTCAGTCAAGTGTCAATGTCAGTCACCACATTTGTTTACACAATTGATTTTTTCCATTGAATAGTACCGTAGGCAGGGTAGGAACCTCAATTTCTCGCGCGCCCACTGACAAGTTGGCGCTTGCTCGCGGACTCACGGCCACCGAGCCGAGCAATGACCTGCCGGCGGTCGGATTTCACGGAAAATTATGTAACTTTGTACGAGCGACAAATTCCTAGAATATGATTGATTTTCGAGTTTTTAGGAAATAAATACAAATGAATGTTTTATAAATTAAAGTTTATTGTTTTAATCATTTGAAACCTTATTAGTTAAAGATTACTTACACTAAAATATTTCCTTTTAAAGTATTTGTCTCTGAACATTCGATTGTTAAATCGTATGTAATATGTAATTACTAGCTTTTTCCCGCGACTTCGTCCGCGTGGAATAGTATCTTCGGGAAGTATTTAATTTATTTAGGATACCTATTCTGCCAATATTGTAGGTACTTACATAAAAACTTCTACGGTTTACCGAAATAACCTATTTTTATTACATTGCTATAGATATTGTGGCGTTATCTGGTAAAAGGTACCTTGTTGTCGGTTCTAGTTTCCGAGATAATCGCGCTTGAAGTAAAATGTCAAAAAAAACATTTTTCTTTTTTAACTCTATATTAATAAGCAGGGTCTAAATTGTAATTTGACAGAGACACAAGTTTTTAAATCGATTTTGTATGAGTTAAAACATCCCTTAAAGTTTAGTAAGAAAGGTACCTTATTGTCGGTGCAGCTCTTGAATGCTTTCTGTGCGCTCGGTATCGGTTTGGAAGACGTGTCGGACGTCGGTACTTTGTTGGCGCGTTATCATCATCATCATCATCCTAGCCTATACGTCCCACTGCTGGGCACAGGCCTCCTCTCAGAATGAGAGAGCTTGGGCATTAGTTCCCACGCGGGCCCATTGCGGTGCTGGTCGGCGCGTAAAAAACGTCAAGAATCATCATAAAATGCGTTTAATTACAGTAAGGTAAATCATCAATAACTGGCCACCCTTAGGCGGTAGCCAGTTTGGCCCTTATTACACTAGCGATTTGCGGGCGAGTTGAAAGCGAGGTGAGCGCGCAGCGAGTTCGCTTCGAGCGCGTAACGATTTCACCGCGAGCATGAAACGATATCGCCGCGAGCGCGCAATGATGTCGCTGCGAGTTCGCTGCGTTAGCGCCGAAGACGCCCTATTTATTATACGAAAGTCTACAATATGGCGTTTTTGGCGCTAAAGCAGCGAACTCGCCATGCGCTCGCAGCAGCGACATCGTTGCGCGCTTGCGGCGAAATCGTTATACGCTCGCAGCGAATTCACTGCACGCTTGCCTCGCTTTCAACTCTCCCGCGAATCGCTAGTGTGATAAGGCCCTTATTGACGATTTACGCCAATTTGTCTTTTTTTTATTTGACTGGATGGCAAACGAGCAAGTGGGTCACCTGATGGTAAGAGATTACCACCGCCCTTAGACACCTGCAACACCAGGGGATTGCAGATGCGTTGCCAACCTAGAGGCCTAAGATGGGATACCTCAAATGCCAGTAATTTCACCGGCTGTCTTACTCTCCACGCCGAAACACAACAATGCAAGCACTGCTATTCACGGCAGGATTAGCGAGCAAGATGGTGGTAGCAATCCGGGCGGACCTTGCACAAGGTCCTACCACCTGCTGGTCTTTAGAGGTTGATTTATAGTGATAATAATAACGATTAATAGTTACAACTACAAATCAAAAGCATTTTTTTAGATCTTATTCTTAACTATGTCACTAAACATTTTACGTCCGACAATAAGGTACCTTTTCAAATACGTTAATCATTTAGTGTGTTGAGACAAAATTATAGGTTTTTGGTAAGAGTTTTAATACTACAGTATTCTTAAATTAAGACTATTAAAATTAATCGTAAGTTACTAGTCGTTTTCAAATGATATCACTTCATAATCACTAAATATTTTACAACCGACGATAAGGTACCTTTTAGAAAATATATAGTGATTGTACCAACTTTTTACTAAACTTTACCTTGTATTTTGAGACTGAAAAAACTAGTTTTTTAAGATTTGGTGAGTTAATTTGGTCTCATTTGGCTATGTTTTAGCGTACTAAATATAAAAGTTTGTTGATTTTGACTGTTTAATTACATTTGTAAACAACAAAGTTATTTTTGTTAAAGTATTTTTTTATATAATAAACAACGTTAATTCAAAACGGAGTAGTTCTTATTTAGTGTCCAATTACGCATAATATTTTTTCCTTCGATAAAATCCTATGGAAATATACTATAAATAGAAAAAACTGTAAAAAATCCATCAAACCTTTTTTTTTACTTTATGCACTTTGCAAGGTAAACTATAGGAAACCGTTGTCCAATTACAAAATTGTTCTTGAAACCTGAAAGCCCGTACAATCTACTCCTCAAATAGCATGTCATCTATGTAACTTCCAACAATAACGTACTTTTATTGGGTGTATAAGTTTGAATTCAATTTTCTCATAATCACCTTTTCTGGCTTTTGAGCTTCAACATTTAAAAAAAAAAATATCTATTAAACCTACATGCATGTTTCTTACATGGTTCGATAGCTAAATATATGTAGATTATGGGGATATCAATAACTCAATACCGACAACAAGGTACCTTTTCCCAGATAACGCCACATATAAACTATTTTTTTTTGTTCTTCCATCCATCCGATGTTCTTTGGTAAAACATACAATATTTTGCGGATAGCCACATTTTAGCAATACGACATGTATTCTACCCTGCCAACACAAAAGGACTAATTCTTCATATTGAGCTCTTGACACCTTACGTCCTTTATAGTAAGTTAGGAGGGTAAGGATTAAGTATACTTAAGACTGCATTTTTAGTAAGCATAGCTACACATATTTGTAATAAATATACTGATAGTAAATTTGTTTGGAATTCCTTAAGAACTTTCATCCCCATATTTTCAAGTAAATAGGTCGAAATTTGAAAAGCGTCGGAACAAATGTTTTTTAGGGTTCCGTACCTCAAGAGGATAAAAAGGGAACCGTTAAAGGATTACTTTGCTGCCCGTCCGTTTATCTCGTAAACGCGCGGAGTATAGGTATCGAGTTGAAATTAAAACCCTAAACTCAGGTAAATAGTCCCGAAAGCTGTGAAAAAATCAAACCTCAAGTCAAGGCAATCAAAAACTACAGTCATTAAAATGGTTAAGATTGGTTTTTTGGAATCTTTTTTTTTTACTTTTACGGTCATCCCGTAAAACCTAAATTGAAAATACAAACTGAAATATAGATGCACAGAAAAACCAGAAAAATAAGACCATCACTGGGAATCGAACCCAGGTCCTCGGTATTCCGTACCGCGTGCTATACCGCTACACCACTGATGGTTAACGGTACCGACACGAATTTCCCCTATGCACCTCATATCTCAGCTTGTTTGTTTCTTATTTAGCCACTTAAGCAGTGACGCTAGCGACATCTATGCCGTAGCCCTCATCGAGAAACTTTTTCGGCACTCCATTGCTTCATTTTACGGGATGAGGATGAGGATGATGATGCAGAGCGAAGGCTGCGGAGTGGAGCGGAGGTTGCGGGGCGAAGCGGAGGTTGCGAAGCGGAGGCTGCGGAGCGGAGCGGAGGTTGCGGAGCGGAGGCTGCGGAGCGGAGCAGAGGTTGTGGAGCAGAGGCTGCTGAGCGGAGCGAAGGTTGCGGAGTGGAGGCTGCGGAGTGGAGCGGAGGTTGCGGAGCGGAAGCTGTGGAGCGGAGCGGAGGTTGCGGGGCGGAGCGGAGGTTGCGGAGCGAAGGCTGTGGAGCGGAGCGGAGGTTGCGGAGTGAAGGCTGCGGAGTGGAGGTTGCGGATCGGAGGCTGCGGAAAGGAGGTGGCGGGGCGGAGGCTGCGGAGTGGAGCGTTGGCAGTGGAGTGGAGCGGAGACAACGTAGCGGAGGTAGTGGGGTGGAGCGGAGGCAGTGGAGTAAAGTGGAGGCAGCAGAGCAGAGCGGAGACAACGGAGCGGAGCGGAAGCAACGGAGCGGAGCGGAGGCAACGGAGCGGAGCGGAGGCAACGGAGCGGAGCGGAGGCAACGGAGCGGAGCGGAGGCAGCAGAGTGGAGCAGAAGCAGCGGAGCGGAGGTAGTAGAGTGGAGCGGAGGCAGCGGAGTGGAGGTAGTGGAGCGGAACGGAGGCAGTGGAGTAAAGCGGAGACAACGGATGGTTGTTATTTAATTGTTATTTATTTCAAAACTCTATTGTAATGAATGAGTTTCTTTGAACATATCGTAAAGCCTCACTGTACCTCATAAAAATAACACGTTTAAAACCACCAACTCATACATGGCTCAATACAGTTTGGTTAAGTAAAAAGTTTGGCTACATTGACTTATATTCTACCGATAAAAACCGGCCAAGAGCGTATCGGACACGCCCAAGAAAGGCTTCCGGAGCCATTACGAAAAAATCAAGTACTTAATATTTTTCTAAGGATTTCGTATTGTGTACGGATCCGGTATATTTGTACACGATGGATGTCTCGAACAATTTGACCGCTTTGACTGAGTCACTGGTAATGACTATTTTGTATGTTTCCAAGTATTTGGTGATCGTGACTCCTACGTACTAAATGACGCTGACTGTACCTCCCATAGACGTAAAGTGGGGGTGATTTTTTTTCTTGGGGTATCTTTGGATAGGTCTCTTAAAACCATTAGGTGGTTGCTAAAACGATTTCCCATTCAGTGATTAGTTTGCGAATATTCAACTTTAGTGCAAATTTTCATTAAAATCGAGCGTCTGCCCCCCCCCCCCCGCCCTCTAAAATCTAAACCGGTGAAAAATTCAGGATGGTAGTAAGTACATCAAACTTACAAGGAAAACTATAACGGCTAAGTTTGCTTGAGAATTATTAGAAGTCTATGAGTAAATACCAGCCTAAGGTATAAAATATACTTAAACTTGGAATATTCCGTACAAAATATGAAATCCTTACAAAAATATTAAGTACTTCATTTTTTTCGTAAAGGCTACGGAACCCTATTTCGGGCGTGTCCGACACGCTCTTGGCCGGTATTTTTTTTCACAACAACATAGCGACTTGCGCGCGTCATAGCTCCGAAATACAACCAGACAACCACTGAGAGCAGGCAGACCGATTCGTTTCACATGAGGAGACGCCATACTTTGAATATGTAGGTACTAAAACTGACCATTTCTGTTATCGTTTTTTTTTCGCAACAATGAAGCCTTTTTCATGCGCTATATCTCAAAGTTGCAAGTTGCAACCATTGAGAGCAGGCAGACCACTCTACAACACATAAAAATTAATCTAACCGTTTCCATGATCGTTTTAAAAAATCCTGTCACCTCTCAGTCTCATAGGTCTTTAAAACCATTAGGGGCTTGCTGAAACGATTTTTCGATTCAGTGATTCGTTTGCAAAATATTCAACTTTAAAGTGCAAATTTTCATTAAAATCGAGCGTCCCCCCCCCCCTAAAATGTAAACTGGTGGGTGAAAAAATCAGAATAGTAGTAGGTATATCGAACTTACGAGAAAAACTATAACGGTTAAGTTTTCTTGAGAATTATTCCGTTTCCAAGAACGTTTTAAAAAACCCTGCCACCTCCTTAGACTATATCCAACGACACCCCACACTACAAGGTTGGATGAGAAAAAAAACATTCTCACTTTACGTATGGTACTCAAAGAAAAATATTTTAAATTTTTTATTGTACCATTTTGTCGGCATTAATTTACATAATATATTACTGCAAAATTAAGTACGGATTTCTAGCATTGATAGTCCCTGAGCAAAGCTGCGGATGGACAGACAGATAGGGCGAACTATAAGGGTTCCGTAACTATAAGAGAACCCTAAAAACCTGAATTGTATATAGCGAACAATGAACTTTCTAAACTTTCATTACAAATTTCCAAGCTGAAAAAATCAAATGAATATATTTACGGTCTGTTCGAAGTGTCAGGAAACGGTTACCTAGTAATAGCATTGTTGATGTTGATAAGTTTGTAGAAAAAGCGAGGGCCATAGAAGATGCGATTTCCGAAGTAAAATTAAGTACCTACTCCCCGCGCGAACTATACCTTCCGCCGCCTAACTGCCTAAAACTTCATTGCCCCGACTAGTACCACAAAAACTATAAAGGTATAATTCCAATAATTGAATAGGCACTATAAGGTTAAGCGATTCCAACACAATCCGGGAGAACGTAAAGACGTCGCATAAAAAATGTATCTCAAAAATGCGTCAAACAAAACTGAGTATTAAGTAATGAACTTTTAGGCAGATTTATATGGCGCGTGGCGTGGTATATTATATAGACAGCGAGCGGCGCTTTGCGATCGAGAGAGCCGCCGCGCCGCGCCGCGCGAGTTTCGAGAAAATGCGGCCGAGCGCAGCGTTACTACCGGTCCGCACGGTACCACTGGTTCGAAAAACTTCAGACTCGAACGAAAACTTGAAACGTGATAAGCGCGTTCGGTGTTCGTATTGTAAGTTTTATGGTCATGTTGCAGCCGATGTCGTAATTTACAAAATAAAGATGTAAACAGTATATCGTAAACGCCGATTCCGACGGCTTAGTTTGTAATACGTGGCCTAACCCGATACGTTGTTATTGTCATTAACGTACAATAAAACAACTAGACTCCCAAACGCTTAACAAAAGTTCCTCTAAAAACGTCCGAGCGGCGTTGTGTTACGTAGACATCTATTTTTACCGACAACAGTAACAACATTCATTGAAATTAACACCTTATTTCGTAGCAGTAATGTTTAATGTAATTTGTAAACGATCGTTAGAAGTAGTGACATGACGTCACGTGCTGGAAACAGAGTAAAGAATTCTGTGAGTGGTCATGCGAAAAAAATTAACAAATTGATTAAATAAAAAATAGTCTTTTTTTTTAACCAACTTCAAAAAAAGGAGGAGGTTCTATGTTCCAATGTTTGTATTTTTTTATGTATGTTCACCGATTACTCAGTCAATTGTGGACTAATTTTCAAAATTCTTTTTTATTTGAAAGAGTATTCTTTTGAGGTCGTCCCATTGTAACTAAGTCAAGATCTGATGATGGAATCCTAGGGAAATCGAGGGCAAAACTCAAATTTTATAGGGCACACCTATGGCGATTTTGGCATTTTAGCTTTAAGATATCGACCCATTCAGTGTGAAATGTAGTCAGTCAGTCAAAATATCTTTATTAAATTCAGGCTGTAACATGCACTTATGAATGTAAAAAAAAGTCTACCACCGGTTCGGAAAACCTACAAAAAAAGTAAAAGCCAAAACTCCATTTTTCAGAAGCAATAAAAAATGGTGACATCTATTTTTTGCATCTTCTTTTGAAAATTAGTTATAATGAACCACTAAAGCTCATTATTTCTAGGTTTTCGAGTACTTTATTACAGAGAAAACCAAAATAAAGTAGTTTCAATAGTTCCATAGCATTGCTTTTACTACCAAAAAAAATCATTGCAACTGGGTTTGACGACATTTTTTCAAGCTTTGCATCGTTTACTGATGCAAAAGTTTGTTGTGAAAGGAAACAACATTGGTTTTGTCGTAGGTAATTTTGTATTAAAAGACAAATGAAATTAAAGAAAGTGTAATTAAGTGTAGTAAATGCAGTAAACATTTTAGAAAAAAACATGTAATTTAAAAGTCTTTCATTATTTATCAGTATTAATGTACATTTTAATAACAATAAAAGAATATCAAATTAATCAGCATAAACTTTAAACCATGCACAGGATATGCAGTTTAATTCGAACTTGACTCGAAAGATTTTATGATTCTCTGTATTACTTTAAAATAACCAGTCGCTATTGAAAAAAAAGGTGTTGTACTCGTATTAGTCACTAAGCAAGAAGAAAATAACAGTGTGTAAAACGCTCAGTTTTTGATTGTGTATCTCTATATATATTTAGTCTTTTAGAGGAAAAAA
>NC_133474.1:2547983-2551943 GCF_025370935.1 Choristoneura fumiferana
TGTTTGAGCTTGCTGAGGTTGAAAAGGTTTTTCTTTTCCTTTATAGTTTCCCGACACGGGAATCGAACCGGGACCTCAAGCTTCGTAGTCAGGTTCTCTAACCACTAGGCCATCTGATCGTCTAAATCTAAAATATTATTATCATTATTTCCATTATTGTCTCTCAGCTGTAAGTAATTGAGAAAATACACAATTAATATGTATATATCTAAAAGTCTGTTTAAGTAACAATATCAATACGTGTATTAAGAAACAATAATCTACATTTTTAACTCACACGCAAAGTTGGTTTTGTACTTTTGACGAGTCTTCTGAACCTTTAACTGTTATATATGTCGGCGGCCGATCGTAAAATCCCCCAGATCACGAAATTCCTAGGCGTTGGCCAGGCATATCACGATGTGCCTGAGAAATAATACGGCAGATCGATTAGAGCAACGCATTCGACGATATTCCTAGCTTTATACCGGGCACATCGTAAAATAGTTTCTTTTTTGGCCACTGGTGGCGCTGTGTATGCAATGGCGGCGTGTCCAGCTGACCGGTCGTGTTTGTTTAGCGCGTGAAAAATGTCGGCGTCGCAACAAAATGATCCTTAAACCGAAACTAGTGATTGAATTCAAAATAGAAGTGCAAAAGAAGCTTTTGAACATCAGCTCCGTTCTTTTTATGTGAATCAAACGGATTCTGTGCATAATATGAAAAAACCATGGACGTCTGCCCGTATTTTAGAGGTTAGTATTTAGTTGATAAATAAAGTATTCACTAGTTGTTATTTATTTATATAGAAAATTTAGGCACGACGAGCGAAGCGAGGAGTGGTTAGTATTAATTGTGATCACGACGCACGAGCCGAGCGAGCGAAGCGAGCGTGCCGCGGTAGCGGCCGGCGAAGTGCCAGAACCGATATGGCGGCGTTACATGATATGCCTAGGAATTTCATGATCTGCCTAAACTGACCAAATCATGAAATGGCGGCGCTTCATGATATGCCTAGGAATTTCATGATCTGCCTAAACGTCACTAGGCAAATCGCTAAACGGTGAGTTTGAACGATATGGCGGATGTCCCTTAGCCAATTCATGAAATGGCGGCATTTCACGATATGCCTAGGAATTTCGTGACCTGGCGGATTTTACGATCGGCCGCCGACATATCGAAGTGTAATTAAACGAAATTACATTTTTGGACATGCATCCTTTTGAATTAGGATGGTAGTGTTCTGATAATTTAATAAACTTTATTTTAATTTTTTTTTCGTTATATTTGAAGTCGCCCGCTCTTCTCCCACTAAGTACTTCTTTATCTGCAACTACGACGACTATGACTTCAGATTCGGACCACCCAAAAGTATTTGTCGTTGTCTCGAAAGTCTCGAAATTTCGAGACTCCCGGGACTGAAGATAAAGTCTCGTCTCAGTCCCGCCCGAGACTCAAAAATATTTCCAAGACTGGACGCCCTAATCGGAACACATAACGGACCCTTTACTTGACTTGTAAAAATCTTCACCTCGGTCTCTTGCTATAATCGCTGTCCATTCAGAACACCGTATAGGATTCCGTGGAAAAACTAAAATAATCAAAAAAAATATTTAAAATACGAACCTGTATGTGTCAAATAACTAAATTTAGTATAATACAACATATTTCATATTCGTTTATGTTTAACTTCATGTTGTCAATGTATTAATGTTAAAAAAAAGCCAGACAAAATTAATATAGTATCCTTTCTCAATAATAATTAGTAACACAGCAATTATAAAATGAAAATAAAAAAAAAGTTAAATTAAGTTATTAATAATTACGTTCAACATTAAAATAAAAAATAGAGTATTCAAGTCCACAGCTTTCTCCACTCCGCGGAAGCTAGACTGTCTCTTTTGTTCTCGAGAGTTTGATTAAGGTGCGAAAAAGACATATACGAACACGGGGCGAGCATATTTTGTTTTAGCAATTGAAATGTAAATTTTTAGCAAAATGCTAAAAAAACATCAAGATAGTTATGCAATTTCGTAAATTTAAAGGAAACTTGAAATACGACACTCCATCCTTTTTAAGAGTGGATCTGCTGTCATTTGCAGTTTCGCCGAAAACTTTGTCATTGCGTGGCGTTGTAATGTAATCAACGCGCGGTCGAAACACAACTGTGCAGGGCTACTACGAAACTCGAAAATCGAAGTTCGTATCATACCGTCCCTCTCGCTCGCTCTCGTATTAAATAGTATAAGTGTCAGAGGGACCCCACGACACGAACTTCGAGTTTCGGGTTTCGTAGTAGCCCTGCAGGAATGAAACAATAGTCGTCTACCTCACCTACATACTATGAGTTCCATCCTGCTGGGTCGTGCTGAGTCACCGACTTCGAGCTACTAGGTAACAGTCACCAGCACCAATATCCGACACAACAAGTCTGCATAAATATCTGATACGACTCTATTTCTAGGGCCGGAAGGACGTGTCAGATATTTTTGCACACTCCGCTGTAGCAGATATTAATGCTGGTGACTGTACCTAAAAAAATATTTTCAGGGATTTGTAGTCGGTTCCATTTTCCGTTATTTTTTATTTTTTTTGGAGTTCGTTTTTTCTTTTTGTTATAATTTTTCTTTATTTCTCACATTTTAGTGATTCGTAGCCAAAGAACATCTCACAACGATTCCATTAAGCCCAAACACGGCTTAGGTACGTTGTTTTATAACAGAGTTCCGTTGCCTACCTTCCGGCTTCAGCATCAGATCAGTTCGAAAGAATCATTAACTTAAAGCTCCTTCTTAGTCGCTTATCTAGGTATATTCATCATGATCGTTTATAGACGAGCGAGCATTACTTAGCTTTGATGAGTTCCATTGGTCATCACGGTCTTCTTCATCAGGTACAAGTTACCAAATGATACTTTCTGAATGTAAATGCTTATTTTAATGCTAAAAATGAAAAAAACGCCATAGGTTTGAGGTTTGCCCTCGATTTCCCTAAGATCCCATCATCAGATCTTGACTTGGTGACAATGGGACCACCTCAGAAGACTATCCTTTCGAATAAAAAAAGAATTTTGAAAATCGATCCACAATTGACTGAGTAATCGGCGAACATACATAAAAAAAATACTAACATTGGAACATAGAACCTCCTCCTTTTTTGAAGTCGGTTAAAAAGTCGCCAGATAAGTCGCTAAACCATTTTTGTCGTCAAAACCTTTTTTGGTCGCTAACACTTAAGCAAAAATCGCTAGTTCTAGCGACAGTCGCTAAATTGGCAACACTCGGTAGCATAGCAAATATTACCGAAATGTTACTTCGGTATCGTTATAATAATGTGAATTGGGTAACGTTAACTAGCCCTACAATGTAAAGTAAATTTACCGGTAAAAATAACGTTAATCAGGTAACGTTACTATATGTTAAGTTACCATTTAACGTTATATTTTTTTACCGGTACTAGGTATATGTATGATTTTTACCGTTATTTAACGTTACTTATAGTGTGAATTTGGTAACGTTAACAAGCCCTACTTAGAGATAACCGAGTTCGCGAGCAGACTGCCTTACTAACACGTTCGCCGGCAAAAGAGTGCGGGTCGCGTCAGCGCGGGCTACAGGGATTGGACGGTGTGCGGAGTGGCGCGATGTATGGCGACGACACGTCACGCGATCCCGGTCCACGGCGGCACGGCGTGAGCATCTATCAGACACGTGCTAGCCGACTAGCCACGGCCACGGTGTATAACTATACATACATGTTTCTAATGCAATACACACCAATACACTGACAGACAGCGTGGGACTCAAAGACTACAGTATATAATAGGGGTGGGACTGAGCTGAGATCACACACATCATGCGAAGACAGAGATGATCGATTGTTGCAAAATAAAATTGTAGGTATTGTAACTTGCATTTACTAGGATAACGATTACGTTATCAATGAAAATAATGCTTAAGTACGGTGTGAAACTAGAAAAAT
>NC_133474.1:2552043-2621095 GCF_025370935.1 Choristoneura fumiferana
GGAAGAACATATGTGATTTTCCCACTAACGTCGATAAGCCAAAGGCAAAGAAACACAGGGAAGCTTAAAGTACCGTCTTACAGACTGGCTAAAACCAAAAAGTCGTTTCTGGGAAATTGCATACGTTTTTATGATAAAATTCCAAAAAGTATTATAAATGAAACAGATACAAAATTCAGATCTATTGTCAAGAAGACATTAATATCAAAGGCGTATTATAAAGTTAATGATTATATCATGGACAGGGATATTTGGAAATAATTCCGATCCGCATTAGCGATCCCTTCAAATAGCGAACCTACTGTGTTAAAAATAAAGTTGTGTTAAACACTTGTGATGTATACATAATTATTATTTAATAATATTGTAAATCTGTTTAAAAAAATATAATCGTTGAGTTTCTTGCCGGATTCTTCTCAACAGAGGTTTTTCCGAACCGGCGGTACCTAGTTTTTTTTATTGACATTCACAAGTGCTTGTTATAGTCTAAAATGTCTATATTGAATAAAGATTGACTTTTGACTTTGACTTTGAATAGATTTGGGAGTTACGACGCCACAGACAGACGTGCATAACAATAACAAACCCTACTTATTTGCGACGTGAATAAGAATTCCTCAGAACATAGTGAACACATTCCTCACTAGTAACTCGGTAAGCAATGACTCATCAAGAACGATATTCGTTCAATGAGATAAGAGATAAGATAACTTCAAGCAACTTACACTATTGCATCTCGAAACGCGTACGTAATAAGGACTAAACTCCTTTGGATCATTAGACTCGTTTAGTGCATTAGTATTATGTGTACACAAGAATTGTACAAAGAAAATACTTAGGATATCAATATGTGTTGACGTTTACTATGGCGCGCTACACCACGGTGTCGGTCGTTAAATTGATTAGGAGATAGGATAGGTACTTGAATGTCACAATTAATTAACTCGTTTGGGCGTTTATTCGAGCGTTTAATAATCGCCCGTTTCATTTTTAGGGTTCCGGAGCCAAAATGGCAAAAACGGAACCATTATAGTTTCGCCATCTGTCTGTCTGTCTGTCCGTCAGCGGCTTTGCTCAGGGACTATCAATGCTAGAAAGCTGTAATTTTGCACGGATATATATGTAAACTATGCCGACAAAATGGTACAATTAAAAATTCAAAACAATTTTTTTTTAGGGTACCTCCCATAGACGTAAAGTGGGGGTGATTTTTTTTCTCATCTAACCCTATAATGTGGGGTATCGTTGGATAGGTCTTTTAAAACCATTAGGGGTTTGCCGAGACGATTTTTCGATCCGATCGATTTAAAAAATGTAGGTACCTCCTTCTGAACAGAGGTTTTTCCGAACTGGTGGTAGATTTCTTTACATATATAGTGCTATTAGCCTTGTTGTTTTTTTTTTATTATCATGAGAGGAAGGAAAACGAGCAAGCGGGTCATTTGATGGTAAATGGTCACCACTGCTTATGAGTACAACTATTCAAGGAGAGGCCTTTTAAGCCCCAATGTCATAGTTATCCAGAAACACTGCTGACGGAAGTTGATCGCAGAATTTCACTGTACCTACGTGCCAGGAATGTTGTGCTTTGTAATGTTATTTTAAGTTTGAGTGGACTGACCTCTCCTGGCCCGCGGTGTCCCATATCTCGAACTTGACAGTGGTGTCATCGAGGCAGACGGTCTGCGTGAGGAAGGCGGCGCCGATGGTGCTCTCCTGGTACTCGTGGAACTGCCCCTTGACGAAGCGCAGCACCAGCGAGGACTTCCCCACGGCGCTCTCGCCCAGCAGCACCAGCTTGAACTGGCACACCTTGGTCTGCGGCGCTCCGTTCGGCCGTGACCCACCGCTCCTGTTTGTCGCCATCGCCTGCCAATCAATAATTGCTGTTTAATATGTATAAGGCAAAATGTAATGAACAATGGCAAATAGTGTTTAACAAAGTATCTGAAGGGCATTTGGTATAGTACTATTCAGAACAAAGTGTACAAGATACCCTGGTTTGATTGTGCCAGCCATCCCAGGGAACTACTTGTGCTTGCATGCAAAGACTAGGTTTCGGCACAAGGGAGAGTGTAACATGTATCTGAGGCTCCCCATGAGGCCTAGCATAGTCACATTTAGTGTACTAAAGCCTTGTTAAAATATAAGATTTAAAAAATATATATGTATTTAAGTATGTATCTATCTATGGTACTATTCAATGGAAAAAATCAATTGTGTAAACAAATGTGATGACTGACATTGACACTTGACTGACGACTGGCTGACTGACTGACTGACGTTGGCTCTAGTGATGTGAAAGCTCTTTAAGATACTTCAATCAGCAGTAAATAATTATTTTGAATTTACTCATATTTCATTCTTTAATGTAATCCCTAAGTTTAATTTTTAAAAATGGCGAATCACGTATTTCTTATTATATTCTCTTAGTCCTGTTCAAGAGTCATTCACAATGTTTCCATGTCCCTAATAACTTAAAATGTTTAATAGCATTTTCAAGAAGTTTTAGAATTATATCTTCAAATATATATACCTAACGTTTCTTCCATACAAACTTATACTTCATGTTCAAAACTTACACTCCCCTTTATACCCCTTTAAGGATAGAATTTTTAAAATGGTGAAACATGTATATCCACTTATATTTTTTGACGTATATTTTCCCCAAGGTTTATGATGGAGTATTTTAGAATTGAAAGGGTCAGTTAAAATATGGATTAATTTAGATTTTTTTGCTGCTTAAGTAGTGTAGTAGAAAAAGGCAACCTGAGATATGTGTGCATAGGAGAAATTTGTATCTTGACTCCTGTCCAACGGTGGTGTAGGGGTTATAGTACGCAGTACGGATTGCTGAGGACCTAGGTTCGATTCCCAGCGCTGGTCTCTTTTTCTGGTTTTTCTGTGCATCCATGTCTCAGTTTGTATTTTCGATATAATTTAGAAGAGGCATTTTTAAATTTACATAAGACAGGGAAATGAGAGTAGACACAGGGAAGTGATTCAAAATGATTTTTTGGTCCAACAATGGACTCCACAGTAAATATGATACTAGTAAATAGAAATCTACATAATTTCTACTAAAATACTATTTTATCGTCCAACTAGTGTTTACCCGCGGCTTCGCACACGTAAATCATTAGGTCCAGCAGCTGAAATACCGGGATTTTTAAAAGTTGCCGTGAAATTCCCGAAAATTAAATCGTTGTTTTCATTGACATTACATTAAAAACAATCATGGTCAAATTTCATGACTATAAGCCCAGCGGTTATTAGTTCGAAATTTTATCCCTATCTCGTGGGAATATCGAAATAAAAAGTAGGCTATTTTTTATTCCAGATTTCAAACTATCTACATACCAATTTTCATGACTCTAAGCTGAGCGGTTTTTATTTCAAGATTTTATCCCTATCCCATGGGAATATCGGGATAAAAAGTATCCTATGTTGTAATCCAGGTTATCTAACTTTTCGCCAAATTTCATCCAAATCCGTCCAGCCGTTTCAGCGTGAAGAAGTAACAAACATATTCACTCACTCACTCACAAACTTTCACATTTATAATATTAGTAGGATTAGTAGGATATAGTAGGAAGTAGGATAGTAGGATAGGATTAGAAACCTTTATAAACCTTCATTAAATAGTGTAACTTAACACAAATAATTAATATCTACGAATAAATTAATTTGCAGAGCCAGCCATAATTATCGGTAGGTAAGGTTGGTTCAGTCAAATAATTAATTTTGTTGGTACAACACTAAATTTCCAGAGACTAGACCGACCATAGACCAACTTCGGTGAGGAAAAAATTATCATGTCAATTTGACAAATATAACGGATTTTCGTCTTCCAATTAATTCAATAAAATAAACATATTTACACGATTATTTAATGATAAAATGATTGTTAAAAACAGTGGTGAGCTCATTGAGATGTGAATATGATCGGGATTGGCGTTCAAATGTAAGTAACTATGGAGTAATCGTGAAAAATTGCTTTGTTTACACGATTGATTTTTTCCATTGAATAGTATTATATTTCCCTTTGCCTGCCCTGCGCTCCATGACTCAAATCACTGATGTAGGTCGAACGGCGTCTAAGCTGAAGTGTTACTGGGCTGGCCATGTTCGATCAGTTGTGTGTGGGCCAAGATAACCACCGAGTGGACGCCCACCAACTCGAAAAGGCGACCTGGCAGACCTAGACCTGGAGAGGTCTAGGTAGACGGCGATGGTGGGATGAACTGGACTACTTGAAGGACTTGCCCTTGAGTGCAGGGGACAGACAGCAGTGGAAGTATGGGGGGAAGGCCTTTGCTCAGCAGTGGGACAGAATAGGCTAATAATAATAATAATCTATCTATTTATGTATGTTTATCCATTGCCTAGTACCCATAACACAAGCACTAGGTATATTCTATGTATACTGTACAGGCTATTCGGTTATGGAATTCCTTACCGATTGACTTACGACGCGCAAAATCATTGTCACTATGGTCTGTCCCAGAATTCGAGATACTAAAATGACGTTTCATGTGTTACCTGTTTTTTGCGTCTCATAAATAGTGATGTGCCGCAACCGGTTATTACCGAAAGATTTTGTAGGTACCTATGTATGTATGTCGTAAAATATTAAGATATGAACGGATCCGTGATGTACTAAAATGTAGGGCGCTTAGGACATTCTAGAAAAGGTAAAATAGGTCTAATAAAAATGCGACCGTTTTCGAGATATTTCGACTTTTTATAGATATTGATGTTTAAGTTTCAAATTCATTCTAAGTAAGTTTTACATTAACTAAATAATATGAGAATAATGAATATTTGATTTATTATTCTATGATATGAATATCAAAATAAAAACACGAGAAAACGCACTGATCACATCCGATGACAATACGAGTAAAGTAACGAAAATCGGTTGAATACCACTTGAATACGAAAAACATGAACAATGACGTTGTGTGATATCTGAGGGCCTACTCCGGAATTCGAAAATCAAAGTTCGTACCGTAACGTCCCTCTCACTTACGTATTAAATTAAATAGTAGTGTCAGAAGGACGGAACGACACGAACTTCGATTTTCGAATTTCGTAGTAGCCGTGCTGGCCCTGACTACGAAATGCAAAACTCGAACTTCGTATGTTGCCGTCCCGCTGACGCTTATCTTATTCAATACGCGAGTGAAAGGGACGGTGCCATACGAACTTCGTTTTTCTAGTTTTGTAGTAGCATCTGTATTATTTTTTACGTTGACACTAAGTGATGAACACTGTATTTTTACCTGTGCTTAGATTTCATCACTTTATCGTATGATAAAGTAAAATGGAAAGTAGAATATTGAATGCATTAATGTTATTTTTGCTATCGTAAAATAAACATTTTATCGGTTATTTACGAAACCGAAATCACGGAGCAGCACTGTTCCTTTTATGCTGGCCACATTATTTTTACGTTTGACATTTCAGACTGTCATTTTAGTATCTCGAATTCTGGGACAGACCATAATTAAATCTATGCTGCTTACGGAGCACTATCTGTAGGGTTACCACCCGTACTCTAAAATAGAGTATTGTCCTCTTTTTCATGTAGGCGTACTTTATAATCTACGACACCAATAAAGTACGCTAAAATACTCTATTTACGTAAAACTTATTCTTACTGGCTCGTTACTGGTTATGAGTACTTGTGAGACTAAATAAACTGGTATCCACTTTTAAGGAGAAATAATAAATACTCTTTTTTTATTCTGTGTACTTTATTTTTGTCCTTCTAAAATGAAAAAATACTTTATTCGCCCTAAAAAAAGGTGGCAACCCTAACTATCTGTCATCTTTTAATAATTAGCTTTATGATAATTTATTTATTTATTTTTTGCTGTTTATCTCACTGCCTATATTTATTTTACATGTATATTATATGTATGATATAATTATGTATGTATTCGTAGATTTATTTCTGTTACGTTTTAATTTTCTGATCTACTTTTGATGCACCACCTGTTGTAAACTAGTCCTTCCTCCTTTCTGTAAAAAAGGTTGCCTGGAAGAGATCGCTCTTAAGCGATAAGGCCGCCTATTGTTTTTTCTCTGTGTATCTGTTTTATTTTTATTTATTTTTTTATTTGAATGGATGGCAAACGAGCAAGAGGGTCTCCTGATGGTAAGAGATCACCACCGCCCATTAACATCTGCAACACCAGGGGTATTGCAGATGGGTTGCCAACCTAGAGGCCTAAGATGGGATACCTCAAGTGCCAGTAATTTCGCCGGCTGTCTTACTCTCCACGCCGAAACACAACAGTGCAAGCACTGCTGCTTGACGGCAGGATTAGCGAGCAAGATGGTGGTAGCAATCCGGGCGGACCTTGCACAAGGTCCTACCACCGGCAAATTTCTGTATTGCTTACTATTTCTGGTGTACAAATCTTTGTATTGTATTGTAAACTTTTATTTATTATATTAATATCATGAGGCAATGCAGTTTTTTAAACGTGATATTGCCGGTTATGTAGTCACCAGCAGCAATATCTGACCCACCAAAGAGTGCAAACATTATCTGATACAACTATGCTGTGCTGTGGCAGATACTAATACAGGTGAGTGTACCAATAGAGTTGATCCATTAAGAAAAAATGTTGATCCTTTTATGCCATAACTGACCAACGTAATAGTTGAACCATTAGGAATAAGTATACTTGATCCGTTTCCGTAATACGTGACCTTCATTCGCGGCCAGTTTTTATTAGTCTGAAGCTCACAAGTTGATTGACAATATAACAACTGACTAGGGCAGGGCAACAACACTAATAATCTCAAGGGCCAGACACAACAGCGTGAGTGACCTATATAATAACTCATGATAACAGTGAAATGCTGATAGCAATGTAGGTCAGAAACTACATGAAGAGTTAATTGGAAGTCACCGTCCAATTAATTCTTAACAATTAAAAACTGATTAAATAAAACAGCAGAAAACCATGAAGCAATGATTAAAAAATGCTGTCTAAAGCCAAAGAGAATCAACAAACAACAGAGAACAAACAATAGAGAATCGGAGAGGAAAAATGATTGGTCATCTTATACAACATGATGAGTTCATAAATGTCATCTCAGAAGGAAAATTGGAAGGGAAGCGAAAAAGAGGGAGACAAAGAATTGATTATACAAAGCAAATAAAAAAGAAGGTAGCCGTTATGTTGTATAAGGAGGTTAAGGAGGCAGCTTTGAGTAGAGAGAAGTCGAGAGCCATTCATCGGCTACACCGACAAGAGTGTAACTCTTCAATTCAATTCAAATTTAGGAAAAGTGGCTCCATCAATTTTTTGATGATTCTGCCAGTGTCGAGGTTGACAGAGACACGGTGGGTAGGTGGACGACTTGTTTGATAATCAGCCAGTTTTCGGTGGGATAACTACCAGTTACTATCTGAAATGAGGATATGATACACTAGGTTAAACTAAACAATAAATACATGAAATAATATAGGTGATGAAATAAGAAAGAAGAGAAAGCCAAAGAAAGTTCAAAGGCCTTCAACCTTGGGTTGATCCACTTTTTCTTGTACCTCTTTGCCACAGTCATGTCTCCTGATAAGCGTAATTTTAAATGTTCTATGGATAAAATTCATCTAACATACACTCTTGTCATAGTTATAAGCCCATTATTATATGGACTATTTCCTAAGAACATTAGTAACATATACTTTAAGTTTTTTTAAGAAACTCAGTCACTGTTATCTGTGCCGTTATTATATTACTTGGACAATGGAACAATAACAAACAAGAAAAATTTGATTGACCCAAACACACAAAGTGCTAGGAAAACTGAGGAAGAAATACACAGAACACCAGTGGAATGGCACCATAATAACTAGATTCTCCCTGGATTGTCTAATTTTTGCACATAATGTAAGTAATGACAAGTACGGGAAAAGTTGTGTACACTAACTCCAAGGCATTGGATCTGAAGACATACCCAACACAATTCTCTCAGTGTCTTTGTTGCCTATTGAAAATATTCATGTCACTGCTGAATATAACACAATCCTCAGATCAAATGAATGAAATAGGATAGGAGTGTCTTGACATTAATTAATTGTAGTTGAAATGGTAGTCAAAAACAGATTATTAATGCTTTGTTAATGCTATTTTTAACTACTTAACATCATCAAGTGCATTAAGCTCAAATTTATGTTAACTATTTTTTTTAATAATAGATTTTTTCATAACAGATAACATAGTGCTTTTAGAGCTTGTTTCAGCTTCACCATTTTATGTTCCAGAAAAATGACATAGTGACTCTTTATTTGGACAAAACAAATAGAGACAGCATTATATTTATTTGGCACATAAAATTTACCAATAGGTGGTGAATCAGGCTAAGGGAATAAAGGCATTCATAAAAACAATTATAGTTGTTTTAATCAAAATACATCTAATTTACTTTTCTATGACAGAACAATAAAGAAAATGTGCTCAAAAAGAAACTTAATCTGGTAAAAGCCACTCATTATATTGTTCTTAGAAATCTAACAAAGTTTGTAACAATGATCATAGGTGTTAATTAACTTGTAAGTAACCTTCAATACTATAGTACCTTCATCAGATAAAAAACCTGAATCACTCATTCAATACTTGTGAGTATTTTGATTGAATATGATGAAATCAAGTCAATAACTTTTTTTTTTTAATAAATAAATAAATATCATGGACACTTGACACCAATTGACCTAGCCCTACTAGGCAACAGATAAACATACTTATATAGATAGATACATACTTAAATATACATTAAGCATCCAAGGCCCGAGAACAAACATTCATATTATTCATACAAATGTCTTCCCTGGCCGGGAATCGAACCAATCCGGTCGTCCAAATATATAAAAATAAATATTGACCAAATAAATATTGTATTCCAATCCAATTTATGAAAAGCGTAAACAAAGACGCCATTAACCCGACCATAGACATTTTTGTGATGTGAAAACCTAGAACCTATTGCAAAATAATTAATCTGTTCTGTAAATCAATTATTTATTAATTGAATAGATCAAAGTATTTTTGTCTATTTTATTATATAAAATACTTGATTTAATTCCAAAGAATTTTAAGGAAAGTAAATAAAAATTGCATATTCATCCGCACATTAATCTATTTTTAAAATGTCAAATTTTCCACCATCTCTATGCTAGTCTATGCTAGATTATAAACATGTTTCAATCAAAAAAAAAATTTTTTTTTAAATAAAATCATGCAATCAGCCCTAATGGCTATAAGCAGATGTCATGTCAGTGGCGTATGAGTAGGGAGATACTCCCAGCAAAGTACAGCCCTTTATATTATCAAAAATAACATCAGATTTTGACAAAGATTTTTCAAATGAAAAATAAATATTGAAATCAAGTGAATTTTGATGAAAAAGAAAAAGTGATTAGACATCTAGTTAAAAGACACAAATTATAGATAAATGTGTTATTGATTCGATCCAGTGGGTGTTTATACAAGAATTTTTATTAAATTGGTTTGTTTACACTTTTAATAAATTGGATAGGCATAACGTATACCACTTACACTGACATGTCACAGGGCTTGTTATGGTATTACCAAGTAACATGCCCATGAAAAATTAAAGAGGTTACCAAGAAAGTTAAATGCAGGGTGTCCAGGAATGTAGGAGTGTCAGGTGATACACTAGAGTATTAGGATAATGGCCGAATATTCGTTTATAGGTATTCGGCATAGTTTACCTAATATTCGTATTGAATATTCGGCTAAATCACCGAATGTTCGCAAAGTGTACCACAAAACTTTTTACTGTATTGAGCCATGTATGAGTGAATGATAAATGTATTTTATTAGCTACAGTAAGCTTTTGTTGACACTGTAGTATAATTCAATAACAGTAGATACAACAGATGGTTATTAATTTAAACAAAATTAAGTATGTAGGTAGCTGTTTTGAGATTAAACTACAATTTTATAAAATAATATGTTATAATCAATCAGGTCTTTATTGTGAGAAATAAGGCAATTTTAGTCAAGTTGCATGATTAAATTTCAACATTTCACAAAATAATCATATCTAGTTTTACATAAGTCAATTATGTAACACGGCCGAAATTCGGTTCGGTACAAATTTACCGAACAGCCGAATATTCGTATTCGGTGAAACCCATGTTCGGCCCATCTCTAATTAGGATGTGTTTGAACCCCAAATGACTTTATTGAATGTTTTAATTTTCCTTGTTCAGTGTACAGTCAAAACTGTTTATAGCGACACCAGTTATAGCAACATATCAGATATAACAACCAAAAAAAAACCTCAACACAATCTCATATACCAAGTAACACTGGTTAGGAATAACAACCAAAATATTGTTGTCCCTTCAATATTGTTATAAACGGTTTTGACTGTACCTATGTCTAAAAAAATATATCACACATTATTTTTATCAGAGAAATAGTTACTCAGAATAAATTTACTTTACTTAACTACTTAAGTATTGTAAAGTGCTTTAGGCAGTAAATATAAATTATTCTTTTCGTTATTTGTTTTTCAACAAAAACCTTTATTATCTCATCTTATCATTGTGAAATAAGTTGGGAAAAGTTAGATAGCTGTTTTTTCAGGAAAGTAAATAAGGTGAAAAGAATTACTATGATGGTTTATCAAAAACTCACCTGCTAGCAATCCAACAAAAACACAAATAGAAACCATTGACAAGTTCCCACTCACACTGCTCTCACAAACATCCAGTAAGAACCTCTAATGCAATTAATTAAAAAAAATATGGCTGAATGATCACTTCCTTAGCATGAAAAGAACTGGTGACTAGAAAAACAATCTGATCAAACAAACAAGAGCAGAGTCTGTGTGCACAGGATTACAATGTGAACTGGAATAAAGAACGGTAAACAAGATCATTATCTAGCGCCGTATCGTCACGCTCGACACAAAGAAACAAAAGGGATTTGACACTTTATCACAGATTATTTGGCACATTTTTCCACATCACAACCCGAGACTTCGTAGATTTATTATCGGGCACACACGAAAACGTGTCTGTTATGATGATGACTAACCGTATCTGGCCGTATCAATACGTATCCTACAAGTCTAGTCTCGGCACCAATTGACCCGAGTGACGCCCTCGGCCGAATCAGCTGGAGGCCTTCAAGAACACTGCACCTAGTTTTTCCCGACTCAAAACTATCCAACTCAATCACGAAACCAAAATATAAGCCTATTACCACTGCCACAAACCCGGTCTAGGTAAAATTCGATAAAATGACGCATTTACTAGATTATGAGGACATGGAATAAGACGTACCCTCCCTGTTATTATATCGCCGATATGCGCTTTTTGTTGGGCGACAAGTCCTCACGAGGTCGCCGTGATGCCACAAATTTCATTAATTACACAGTAACACGAATAAAATCATCAATTTAAACGCTAATCTGGAAAATCTAGCACTGAAATGCAAAATGACCACGAACAAACATGGAAGCGAGAGAGCGAGACGTTTCACAAAAAAGTTGTCTATGGATCCGATACGTCACAAAGTCACTTTAAAAAATTACATCTTTAGCCTATGGTTTACTCTTTCAGTTTAAGTAGCCTTTGCACGATAACAGATGGCACCTAAATCCTAGAATCCATTTAGTTTTTTCTTCACTTTATAAAATAAAAATGACAGATGACAGATTGTCTATTCCTTACATCGTGGTGGTGATCGCGGTGGTGTTTTGCTTGTTTGGATTGATTCTAAAATTGCTATATAAAAGCTTCGAAAACCAGGTTCGTAAAACATAAAAATGAAGATAACGCGGTACAAAAAAGTACAGAAATATCTTAAATTCTACTACAACAACTTTGGTTTTCACCAACCGTATCAGGTGTTGATTGACGGGACGTTTTGTTTTGCTGCATTCACCGTGAGTTTTACACCATTGTAACCCTGGTTTAGATTTCTGCTCCTTCTCCAGTAACTTTACAAACCCCTGAGCGTCTTATCCACCCATTTTTAGGGTTTAATACACATTTTAAGTTTCAATAATACTTCAGAATGGACAGTAAATACCGGCGTAACGGTCGTCTTCTCGACGTCGTGGATGAGGAGTGGCGGCTGGAGAAGCTCCCTGACGAGGACATCGCGGTGCCGCCGGAGGAGCTGCCGGACCCCGAGGCCGACAGCGCCGACTCGCACTTGACGCTTAAAGAGCAGAGCATGCGCTGGCAGGAAAACTATCCCGAGCCCCCCGCGAACAAGGAGCAGTAATCTAGGCTAGGTATATATTACTTAGTTCATTTATATTTATTCTATCATGCTAGGCCAGTGGCTTTTTTTTTTAAATATGGCTCTGTCCATTAGAGGACAATTTTGCCTTGTACGGTAAAAAATTCTAGAAAACAAAATATGAGAGGTAATAGTGGATGAACGATGACAGCGCAAAGGAAGGAAGGAGGCCAGTGGTTAGTTGGACTAAAGTAAAGAGGGTCCATACACAGTAAAAATCATCCAAGATATTCCATTTCCTAAAAAAAAAACAGATATAGGACCCCATTTACTTTAGGTATTGGTGTGCATTAGGCCGATTTCAGGGTAAGTAGTTGATAGTTTGTGTTACAGCAGTGTGCCACCGTCACTAGCGTTGCATACACTATGCATTATTAAAATAACTTATATGGTTATTATATTCTTCAATAGCCTCACATTATCCATTTTAGCAGTCACATATTTCAAATCAAATGTCCCTATCAATGAATGTGTTAACAATACAATTTCTATTTAACCTCTTCACCTCCTCAAAACAAAGTGACATGCTCTGTACGCCACAGAAAACCAGCGACAAATCAACTTGATCTTTAATTCCATTGCAGAAGGATTCATTTTGAGTTGAATGTTGGACATGTATAGATGGCCGTGACGTGTGAGGCATTCCATTGGCTGTCACGACTGAATGACTCTGGCGGTGAAGAGTTTAAGCTGATTCTGAAACTGCAACTGCTTTGTGATGTAAGGTTAATTAATTACATATGTTATGTATCCCTTGTCTTGTATTTCAGGAACACATCAATATAAAAGAGCAAGTCCCAAAATATCTCAACAGCCAAGTTAAACTATTAACAACTAGATGTATCATAATTGAGACAGAGAAGATTGCAAAAAAGACCCATGGAGCACTAACTATTCTCAAACAATTTGGGATCCATGAATGTGGACACAAAGATGCCATATCGGGTGCTAATTGCATATTGTCTATGGTTGGTAAGAAGAATTTGAAACATTACATAATAGCAACACAAGATCGCGATTTGCAAGAGAAGCTTAGGCTGAAGCCTGGAATGCCACTCTTATATCTACACAATAAATCACCTACCCTAGAAAAGCCATCCAAAGCTAGCTATGACAAAGCTGGACAAAATCTTGAAACAAACCCTTTCATAAGTGAACCACAAAATGAAACTCTTAAAAAGATGAAGGAAGTTTTGGGCATCAAAGAAAATGAATGCAAGGAAGCTGTATTTAAAAAGAAAAAACCTCATAACCCTAACCCTTTGTCTTGTAAAAAGAAGAAAAAGAAACCAGCAAAAAAGCAAGAAGCTAAATCTGAGGGAGTGAGTGAGGGCAAAGTAAAAAAGAGAAAGAAAAAGAAGTTGCCTAAACACTTGAAGGAACAACTGAAAAGTGCTGTAAACATTTAAATATATTAGTTTTAAGAGATATTTGGTTTTATTAAAACAACCATATTATGTAGAATCCTCACTTTTATAATCTACAAATTAGATGTTGCCCATGACTTTGGTCATCTTTGGTCACCATCATCACCATCACTATCCCGTTAGAATTATACAATTTCCCCAAGGTAAAAGCTATCCAATGTCCAAGCTTCCAATGGTCTCAGCTACCTCCATAGTTCCATATCAAATTAAGTCAAAATCTGTTATGGATTTATCTATTTGTAACCATTCAAGTTAGATGCAGACTTATCAGTAATTAAATAAAACCAGAATTTAGAAAATATTCATGTATTTCAATATTTCACAAACAAAACCTGTACAAATTGTCAACATTTTTTATAGATTACGCTAGGAACCTCTTGTATCAGTGCGGCCCCTGCAGCATCTTCTAGCAAGATTACTGTTACTTGAATGGAGCAGTCTCAGTGTACTGTATAATGAGCATCTCCATCCTCTTTGACTTAAAACAAAAATAAAATGATCTAAGCCTTTGGCTTAAAAGGCCACATAAATTTAAGTCTATGAGCGCGGAAGGTGACCAGATGCACGAGCGGTAAGTTGCTCAGATACGTGGTGTGAAAGTGAGTCAGGATGTCATAGCATTCCTCGGGCTCGAACACTTCTTCACCATCAGGCGAGTCCTGGACAAAGAACAGTAACATAATTTGGGTTTCACTGGCATGCCAGGTATATCCATCCATGCAGTGGCGTAACTATACCATCTGGGGCCCGTGGCAAATTCTTTTGATGTAGCCCTATCAGTAAAAGTCGTCACATTGTACTTAGTTTAATTTTAAGTAAAATAAAATACTCAGGTACAATGTTAAAAAAATATTTCTGAGCTCGCGGCCTCTTGGGCCGGGGGCCCGTGGCATTTTGCCAGCCCTGCCACCCTATAGTTACGCCACTGCATCCATGGAAGCTTGGGGGGCGGTTTGTGTAAGTACTAGAGATGTGCCGACTAGTCGGGAAAGCCGACTATCCGGCCACTTTTGTAGTCGGCGACTAGTCGGCGAATAGTCGGCAAAAAGCGCCGACTATCCGGCTTCTTACTTTGTACGTATATTTCAATCAAATATTTATTTTCATGTAGGTATTGGTACACAGAGGGGGAATTACATTATATAAAAACCTTAAGCTGTTAATTTTTTGTAGTATTTACTGTTTTTCCTTGCCCACGCGAGAAATAATATTTTGTAATTAGTTATACCTATTTGACTTTACGGGAATCATTGTCTAATTGTTAAAAAAATCCTTATACGAGACTTTCTGTTTGACATCATCATGTCAGCTGAAAGACGTCCACTGCTGGACATAGACCTCCTCCAAGGCTCTCCACTCAGATCGGTCTTGTGCTTTCCGCATTCACCGCGATCCCGCAATCTTAACCGGGTCGTCGCTCCATCTTGTTGGAGGCCTACCGACACCTCGTCTCCCGGTCCGCGGACGCCATTCGTGAACCTTCTGACCCTATCGGCCATCAGTTCTGCGAGCAATGTGCCCTGCCCACTGCCACTTCAGTTTCGCTATTCTTCGGGCTATGTCGGTAACCTTAGTTTTACTGCGGATGTCATCATTTCGGATTCTATCCCGCAGAGAAACCCCGTGCATAGCCCTCTCCATAGCCCACTGAGTGACTTTGAGCTTCCTCATGAGGCCCATCGTTAGCGACCACGTCTCAGATCCGTAAGTCATCACGGCAACACACACTGGTCAAAGACTTTGGACTTCAAACACTGCGATAATTTAGAAGAAAAGACACTGCGAAGCTTCCCGAACGCTGCCCAGCCGAGTCGGATTCGACGAGTGATCTCTTTCTCGAAATTGGATCTACCTATCTGGACCGTTTGTCTCAGGTATACATAGTCGTCAACAACTTCGAGCGCAGAGCCTCCGACTATTACGGAAGTTGGCACAACATGGACATTAGACATGACTTACGTCTTGTCTATGTTTATTTTCAGGCCAACTCGGTCGGAAACTGCTGAGGTCGGCGAGCATAGCACTGAAGTCCTCCATGGTCTCTCAGCCATGACTACAATATCGTCGGCGATTCGAAGGTGATTAAAGAACTCGCCATTAATGTTGATGCCTTGTCCTTCTCAGTTCAGAATCTTAAAAGCAATCCTCCAGTGCAGCAGTGAACATTTTCGGAGAGATCACATCTCCTTGTCTGACTCCCCGCTGCCGAGGAATAGGCGTCGTGCTTTAGTCCGGTAGTCAGTCGGACGGACATAGTGGCATTTTCGTACAGTCACTTCAACACTTCGATATACCGGTCTTGGCACCGCTGGAGAGCCTGCAGCACAGCCCAAGTCTCGATCGAATCGAAGGCTTTCTCGTAGTTTACAAATGCAAGGCAAAGGGGGAGGTTATACTCTTCGGTCTTCTGTATAACCTGCCGCAACGCATGTATGTGGTCTACGATGTTATAGCCTTTTCAATTGCCGTTCTTTTTGACATGATTAAATTTTATTTTTTTGTTTGCTCTCACTTTAATGAACAATAATAGTAGGCATTATTTTTACACAATATTTTTTCACAAAAACACCGCTTTGTTAGATACAAAAGCAAAAATCTAAAAATAAAATAATACGAATAAAATAAAATAAACAGGTTCCGACACGCTTACAAGCGTCGGTTGCGACTTGCGCCCAAATCAGCTGGTTAACAAAGCGTCGCGAAAATCCCCGAAGTTGTGATCGGCTTGGCCGACTAGTCGGCCGATTAGTCGGCTTCTTTACAACCGACTAATCGGCTAGTCGGCTAGTCGGCTAGTCGGCCAAAGTCATGATCGGCACATCTCTAGTAAGTACAAGTATTTGCTGACTGAAACGAAGGGCTAATGCACGACCTGATAATCCGGACCCTTATGGCAATTACATGAGGGTTTAAATTATCAGGTCGTGGGTATATTTATTATTTCTCAATTCGGGTCGGCAATTACAGTTCGCTCATTAGCATTCGCACACGAAGCTTGCTCTATGATTCCACTGTAGACTCCTAACACCATCTAGTGAGGAAATATAGAAAATCCAAATTCTACATGGCGCCATCGAAGTTTCTCAACTCTGACGCAATACATACCTACAAGTTCCGACGCATAACCTCCGCCTAGAGAGAGATTCGCTATTGTAGCCTCCACCTTATCCGAGTAGCATGCCTATCGAATCTGATACAAAACACATTACTTACTACCGGTGGTAGCCTTTAAAAGCTCTATACACAAACCACAAGCGAATTGTGTTAAAAAGATACGTACGGGCTTTCAATAACTGTAGAAAAAGATGTATGTAAGTACCTTGACAAGTTCCTATGTGAAACTCGGCCTGTATAATGATTTTTTGACAAGTACGGCAAATGCTGACTGCATCTGGTTTCTACCAAGTATCACATACGAACTTGTCAAGGTATATAAGTACATTAGAGCGCCATTACATTACAGACTGCTTGCTTTCCAACTACAACTGCCGCCCACCCATACATATTATAGCATAAGTATATATCCTACACAATCGAGCGATCATGCGGTGATCTCCGCCACCCATTGCAATCGAAATCGGGATTGAGATTGCGATGTATATACCTATGGGCAGTCTGCAGTTGCGATTAGAATAGGTACGTAGCGTTCAAAAACGACTATATTCAGGTTATTTCATTATTAGCAACCTCTATGGTGTGCCGTATCATTATCTCTTTAAAATACGCCCACACAGCCGCCGGCGGCGACCAGAAGTACCACTTGAAGTACAAATGCGTGGCCAAGTAGACGGTGAGCAGCGCCGCCAGTTTGAGCGCGCTGAACTCCCGCTGCGCCGCGTAGTCTATGGCTTCCGTCAGCAAGCTGATTAGGAACTGCTTCTCGGAGATGTTGTAATTTTCTGTTATTTTCTTACCGACCAGGAAGCTGCCTGCAATTTAAATCCCAAGGACTTCGTATCTAGGACACCAACGTGCTTGCGACTAATGGATTTACAGGGTACTTTACTACCAATGCCAGTAGGTAGGTAGCCCAGGCCCAGTCCCCAGATCGCTAGGCGTCATGGTGGCCCCAAAAGTACGATACGTTCGCTACTTTTTGCTGTCAATAGCTGCGTAACTGGATGCGCCAGCCAGCACCCTCACGGGGTACCATCAGCCAAACATGTGGTCTACCACCCTAAAGTTGATAATCGTTTGCACGTCACAAAACAATAATGCCAATACATGTCTGTCAACTTGAAAGTTCGACTTTAGCGACATATTCATTTGATAGGAACTTGTTTAAAAATTGATAGACCACTTATTTGGCTGATGGTACATAGGTAGGTAGTAATTTTCGGTTAGATTTTGAGTCCCGTCAAATAAAATCATGCCTTATGCGGATGGTTCGTGAGGCAGATGACTCAGTCAATATACAACTGAGCACTCACTACTAGTCAAATCTAAAGGCATAGATAGGTACTGCGCCGGAGCTTAGCCCTTGATCAACGTAGAGCGAGATTGTACCTATATGTCGGCGGCCGATCGTAAAATCCGCCAGATCACGATATTCCTAGGCGTATTGTGAAATGGCGCCATTTCATGATATGCTTGAAACTTGGCCACGCATATCACGATGTGCCTGAGAAAGAATACGGCAGATCGATTAGTTAGAGCAACGCATTCGTCGATATTCCTGGCTCTCCGGTATACCGGGCGTATCGTGGGAAGCAAAGAGTGGTTACTATGAATTGTAACCACAACGCACGAGCCGAGCGAGCGAAGCGAGCGTGCCGCGGCAGCGGCCAGCGAAGTGCCAGAACCGATATGGCGGCGTATCATGATATGCCTAGGAATTTCATGATCTGCCTAAACTGGCCAAATCATGAAATGGCGGCGTTTCATGATACTTATGCCTAGGAATATCATGATCTGCCTAAACGTCACTATCATCAAAACTTTATTTTGCAATGGAAACTGGAAAGAGGCGCCTCTTGCTGTTTTCTCTCACTTCGATCCAATAGCAAGTAGGTAAGTAGATACTATGAAAGTTTTGTTTACCTGCAGAAAAGAGGTAATACTTGTATCGTTTCTCATATACCTATTACCTAGTTACTTTAAGCGGCAATTACACTGCGTCGTTCACCTAATGCGGTCGCCGAATTTGTTTCAAACTACTTCGGCGAACGAACGTCGCCTTTACATTAGTCTGTCCGTCTACTGCGGCGGCCATATTAAGACGGTGGCAGCTGTCGCTCGCCGAATGCGGCCGACTACCATATTCTTTACACTTTTGCGGAACGACTCAGTGTAAGCCGCTTTATACTCGTGCTCTTACCGATAAATTTCCTCAATCCGTTCGTCTCAGAATCGGCCGCTGCGATCATCTCTATAACCTCCGCCTCGGTCATAATCGTCCCAATCAGTATATGGGGCCAGGCTTCTTTTCCCGGCTTTCTAAACGGAGGGGCATCATTCTCCTTCAACGAGAAAAAATAACTAGGAGCTGATGTCTGGGTCTTAACTTGGACCTCTTCGGAAACCCTAGGAGGCACCAAGGGTGCTGATGCAGCGAAAATGTGTGTGGCTTCTGAAAGTTGAGAAGGTGGGGAACCCGATCTCGAATCGACTGTTGTGGTCTCAATTAGCTTTTTGCTGTCCGGTTTTTCACAGGGCAAGCACGGCTCCATAGCTTGCACTGAATATAGGTATCTTATGCTTATGGCGGTCACTAAGCGTTTGGAATCGAATCTTACAACAGTTCACTCGTTAGTCATGTGTCACGTAGGTCAATATGACAGTAAATCACAGCATGACAGCACTGATTTAGTTTTATTATGACATACAGCTTTATAAGGTTAGTCCAAAGCTAGGATAGAAGCCGGATAGCCTATGGTTTATATCAATCCAATTTATATAGTGTATAAACAAACCGATAGTGGTTTGACCTATGGATTGTGGGCTGAAATGTGAAGCGAGTCAATGGTGTGTGCGAAGTTCCCGAACCGCGCTGGGTCTGGAAACTACGGCCAAAGCCCTATCATTCTGAGAAGCCCGCAGCAGTAGAACGTTTCAAGGATGATTATGGACAATAAGTTAGCCACTGCCGGAATTACTGGTAGTTACATATCAAGAAGCGAGTAGTAGCCAGAAGTGTGTGTGTAGGTTGCTCATGCTGTCCACTTCCCTACCTCCTGACTGGTAACAAGCTGGTAACTGACCAATGACAATGTATAAGAGGTAAAACAATAATGGATATGGTTACAAAATCCAACACACCAAGTTGTTCACATTCATTTAATTCATAATTTACTCTAATCCCATCTTTTACGAAAAAACTTCAACCATGAACCAGAATTTTCAATCTGATTTGGATACTTACCACATTATTGTGTTGGTTCTGACGCCATTTGAATGACAGATTTTACTTAAAAATACAATTAGATTATGTACTAACACGGTACGATCATTCTGTAGCTAACGATCTTTTCTCCTGTCACTCTTGGACCTGCTTTCTGGGTCAGTCCTTGTGTCGACTTTATAGCTATCCCAATAACGATCAGGTGTTTCTTTCCTTATACTACTAGCTCGTCTTATGTCCCAACCTTCTTCCTGATCTCTTCTCTTTGAACTTCTCTCGTCTTCAGATTCGGAATCGCTTTCATATTTTCTCTCTTCTCGCTTTTTACGAGATTCTTTCTCGATATTCTCTTTCTCATATTTACTACGCTTATCTTTCTTTTTCCGCCTGTGCTCCTCTTCTTCACTGGAATCGTCCTTCTTCTTTTTGCGATCTTTCTTCTTTTTCTTTCTGCTGTCTTCTTCAGAATCACTATCTTTATCTGAATCGTCTTCTCTGTTGTTTTTGTTACGATCACCAGCAACTTCTCCATCCCTTCTATCTTTATCATTTTCTTTCCTGCTGCGGTACATGTCTTCTCTATCACCATTTTTGTTTCTATCATCAGTTTTGCGCCGTTCTTTATCTGTGTTTCTTTCACTACGGCGATCTTCGGATTCGTATCTTCTCTCATCATCTCTATTGTGCCGTCGGTCTACATCAGTTTCACTCTCTCTGTTACTTCTCTCTCTATCATCCCTGTCATTTCTTCTATTACGTCTATCATCCTGGTATCTCCGGGATTCATCATCTCTACTACTTCTTCTATCAACTTCTTCTCTTTCTCCTTGGTACCTTCTGGATTCATCTCGATCTCTTCGTTTATCTGTGTCATCTCGTTCACTTCTCCTTCCCTCATCGCGTCTATCTTGATATCTAGTCTCTTCATACTGTCTGTGCCTATCATTTCTTCTGTCATCACCGCGATCACCGTTCCTTCTGTCATCACCGCGATCCCCGTTTCTTCGGCTGCGGTCGTCGTCATTTCTTCTGTCATTTCTGCGGGGCACATCCCTTGGTCTGACGAAGTCTCCATCTCGTGGTTGGGGCTCGCGGCGCGCGTCCTGGCCGTAAGTGTCGTAGAACCCGTCATGGCCCCATCGTTCTACAGGTTTATCCTTATTCGGTTCTTCTGGGGTTTTTGGTGTTTTATCTTTGTTTTTATCCTTTTTAGACTTCTTGCGTTTCTCTTTATTACTTTCTTCTTCATCTGTAATTAATAAGATTTGTGTTTTAACAAATGTAACTGCGTCATCTAAATCTGACAATATAAAATACCTCTTGTAGTTGCGTTATAAGTTACCTACTTATATGTATAATGTGTTTTTCTTAGCTACTAGTTACTACTACTGTACTCACCACTGGAACTAGAATCACTTGAAGTGCTGGAATCCGACTCCGAATCAGAGCTACTTGAGCTAGATGAGCTGGACACGTTGATTTCCGTTATGGCCGGTGGAACATTCTGTCGACCACATAATATAATTTAGACAAGATACATGACATGATTTTGTAATGCCATAATTAAATTAAAAAAATATTAAAGCTGTATTTTTTGTTCTCTGTCCTTTCGGTTGAGGGTGAATGGCGATGTTTTGCTCCTATGAACCATGTTTACCAGTGTCACTGACCCATGGCTCTTTTGCAAATTGACAACAGAAAATTTACACTTTTAGGTTTGGACTGATATCTTGTACTTGCAGAACGCATCCTGTACTAGAAAGCCCAAAATTCAAAATCTCAGCATAGATGAATTTCGAGACACCTTGTCTCGAAACAGGCCTCTGACAGATCTAGGCAGATAATATCATAGCATAGTTTACCTTTGGCATTTGCTTTAGATGCTCCCTTAATTCATCAGTGAGGCCTCCCAAACCGATACTTGTGAAGAAATTGATAGAAAACCTGGTGTTCTTGGGGTTGTCTCTCGGGAACACTCCAGAGAACGCCTCCTGCAAAGTCCTAAAAAAAGAAAAAAACAACTGAATAAATTTAGGGGCCAGTTATTGCATATGACAAAACAGTAACAAAAATGCCTGCATTGATTGCTTTGATTTTTTTTGCTTTTATTTGATATTTTCAATTTATCTGCCATTGGACGTCCACTGTAGAACATAGACCTCAAGTGGCTTTAGTTGGAAGTGACCTGCATACTCCGTAAACCTTGCAGTTGTATAGCGGGGAGAGGGAGACACTGCAATAGAGAAATCTCTCTCTCTAGGCATATATGAATAATTTTCCAATTAACCATTTAAATTTAATTTATAATGATTCATAGGATCTGATTCTCTAGTTACCAAAGACAATATAAATAAAAAAGGACACAGAACAGAGGTGCCACCATGCTAAGATCACAATGAATAAGGTCAGTATTCTACTCAACTGGCTTAATGTTAAAAGGGCAGCAGTGTAAACAAGCATGGTAGCACCTCCCATGTTGGAAACTCACGGGTCTTTCAATCTGTCATTCAGTTTCTTCAGTCCCATGTATTCTGCCAGTTCTTGGAAGAGAATCTTGATGTAAATACGACTGGAACTTGTTGTATCCTCTTCATTGAGTTTTACACACTCCAAAACCTCCCAACTTATGGAATCCGTGAACAGGAGGTGTGCAAAGAACTTGCTAACATTCCTTAATCTGTTTGTGTCTAATCTGTGAGCTGTGGAGTAAGAATCTTTGAATATCTCCTCAAAAGGCCCAATGTATATTCTGTTTATGTTACAAAACCGTTGTGCCAGGAGACCGTAAAACTTTTCATATGTTCTTTGCTCTGCACAGCAGTCAAGAAACATGTGGCAGAGCTCAACTTCTTGTCCTGGCTTCAGCTGCATTTTCATCAATTTGTGGGCACATTCTTCAAAGTCCAAACTTGAATTGATTGTCAAGTATATAGTCCTTCGTAATGCTACTAAGTTAGTCTCAGTGTTATCAATTATAGTAACTTCTTTTTGTTCCTCATTTTCATCTTCTTCATCTGATTCTTCACCACTTTCACCAGAGCCATCTTCGTCACCAGATTCTGCATCAGACCCAAGGATCTCCTTGCTTAGTGTCTTGTATTTCTCCTCATTTTCTTCATATTTCTCATCATGTTTATAGACATCTGAAATTTTTCAATGGATTGTGTTAGTAATTTTCCTTATGTTTATTAATTAAACCAAATGACAAACTCGACTACAGAAATATTGTCATTAATGAACCCAATTATGTAGCAAATTACAAACACTGTAAAGTACTCAGTTCAAGAATCCTGCATTGTGAATGCACTAGAAATACATAAATACTGTTTATTCACAAATGGATATTTGGCAATAGACAGACATATAAGATCATCAGTTGCCTGCACACTGGTGTGTACCATCAGAAGTGGGCTTATGAATACTATCACAGAACTTCTATTGTCATGTATAGACCACATATTTTGAACCTTCAAACTATATGTAAGATGATACAAATGAACTAAAAGAATTTCTTTGATCACCCGCGACGTTATGATAGCTAAGTTAATGCAAAATATGCGTGTTCATGCAGTTTCTCCACCTCCACACTGTAAGAACACACACAAATCCATCTATCACCATTACCACACTACACTGACGCATGTCCGACTCAACCAGAGATCATCTTCAGAGCAATACAACCATACATCATACTACCAGATGTTAGACCCAGGTTGATGGGCTTGTTTATAAGTAGTGATATAAATAGTGATGTAGTAACATAATTGTCTTATGCATAAAGACAAAATAATATGAACTTTCTTACTCAGGATATCTTGTGGGTCTGTAGCATCATCCAACATTAGGAGATGTGTGAACTGTTCTTCTTCAGGCACCAGCTCCAACTCATCAATCAGCGCAGGATGGTCCTTGAACCCATCCTTCCACACTTGGAACATAACCTCAATCATGTACTGCACTCTCTTATCCAACTGTCCTTCATGTAGAATGTTGCGCAGCATTTCAAAAATCGCGTTAACACCCTTAGAAGAAACCTCTGTCAGCTTTTGACCGCACTCCTTCAAAAATGCAATAGCCACCTCAACAGAATCATCCGTTGGAGTCTCCACTAACAACGTGAGCAGTTCTAAGGCAAGAATCTCATGCGCTACTCGCTGGTTAACTAAATGCGCTATAAATGAAGCAGACGAGATGCAAGTGGGTTTATCGTTCCTTTTGAAACCTCTTTTGAATTGGATAACTAATCTTTTTAGTAGTAATTCACCTATGTTCGGGAAACGAGAATTTACAGCTGATACTAAAGCAGCATATACATTAGTGAATGTTGGTGATGCTGCTTGAGCCTGTATCACAGAACGGCATAACAAACCCCGCCCGCGCACTATGTTTTCTTTTAATAACTCCTTGATTATTATGCCTATGTTGCCAACATTAATTTTGTTTATGTGACCGTGAATAGATTTCTTTAAAGCCTCCCAAGCTAACCGTTGGTAAGCCATGGAGGACTTGTCTGTGATCTGTGCTTGCATCATCCGCAGGCGCGCGGGGGGAATGTAAGCTCCGCCAGTTCTGGTGTTCAACATGTCTGCATCCTTAGGTTTCCTTTCAGGAACATCTTTCTTGACTTCAGCCTCTTTAGGCCCCTCGCGCTTTCGGTCGTCTTTCTCGCGCTTGACCGCGGGGGACGGCGACCTGGAATGTTTTCGTTTGCGTCTCGAATCCATGTCTTTAGCGTCGTCTGGCTCTCGAGACCTAGAACGAGCCCTTTTAGACTTTTTTTCCTTACGAGCATCATCGTCACGATTCTTGTCCTTCTTTCGTTTGCGATCTTTATCTGCATCCATTTCCGGTATCAAAAAACCTTACTTATAATCACTATTAAATCTGATTAAATAAAAATCTTATTGAGTAATGAATTGATAAACAAAATTAAATTCGAAACGCACATTCGAGGTAACCCGTGGCCATTTTATATTTTGACAGTTTATTTTTTAATAAGAGAATAACTTTGTCTATGGAACCAATGCATTGGATTCTAGCTTATTGAGCATTGAATATTTCAAAACGTAGCATAATTTATTAAAACCAAGTACTAAAATGTCCGTTCCCTACTTAAAAACCCTTGTGAAGGTATTTTAAAAATATTCTCTAGTTTTGATATTATTTACATTCGTCATAAATGTGTAATCATGTGTGCTGCACCGCCGCACGGTCTTAGACTAGCCGACTGTGAGACAAAGTAAAAAAAAATGGTTTTGGCGCCAATTACACTTGAAAACTGTAAAAATATAAAACCATCAAAATGCATGCAACTATCTGATATCCCCTTTATCCCATAACTCTCCAAGCAGCAGCATATGTGAGTAAAGTACAAAATGTAAGTATTAAATTAAATAGACCGGGTTCTCAAATAACCAGCCGGAAAAATCAGGGGCTCAGGGCTTCTGAAAATCGCACTTTTGTTTCTTTCCATGCATGCATCCGACTAATCTTTATTCAAAGACACGCATTGCATGATAACAATAATATGATTTTTTGAATTTTACAGCGTTTTGGTATTGACTTAACTCTTGTTGTATTCTTCTTGGCTGTTGTATTTTTTTGAATCCTTATAATTCCACTACACTTACCTTCTTAATACTTATATTAATAATATAATATTATAAATGCGAAAGTATCTGTGTCTATCTGAATAGCAGTTTGTTATTGCTGAAACGATTTGGATGAAATTTGGTATTGGGATAGTTTGATACCTATTTATTCTCTGTGTATTTATAATATTTAATTAATTAATTTTTAATTTCATGTTATTCGTATTCGTGTAATATTATACTTACACCTTTTTTGCTGATGGCACTTTATCTTGCTTGACTATCAAAACTGAGGTGGATCGATCGTTCCATACTTTTTTATAAATGCGAAAGTGAGTTGTTTTGCTTATTCCGCTCATACGCCATAACTTTTAAACCGATGGAAATTTTTGTACACGTACATCATACTTATTGAAAGACCAATAGGCTACGAATAATAATCATAAGATATTACATCCAAAAAAAATGTGTTGTTCCCGAGTAATGAAAAAGTAACTCTTATCCGCTCCATGAGACTGCCAACCAACCACTGAAAGTAGATGTTTTTTTTTTCATTAGGTATAATCAGGTAAAATGTATAAATTTCATTAATATACAAACATGCATTAAGTACAAGACAACCAAAGATTTATTTCCTTCCCCATACAATTTGGTTATCGCTATCCCGTGGGAAATATAAAATTTTCCGGGATAAAATCTATCCTACCTATGTCCTTTTCCGGGACTAACTATCCGTATACCGAATTTCACCTAAATCGGTTCAGTGGTTTAGATGTGATGAAGTAACAAACAAACAGACTTACAAACTTTCGCATTTATAATATTAGTGGGATTTTTTGGTTGCAACCCCCCCAAATAAAACCCTCGACCTTAATGTGTGCTTGTCATGAAGCCCGTGGTCGGTAAATGAATCATTGCCCGTACTAATTTTCATGTCATGAAGCCCAAGGTCGGTAAATGAGTGTGATACTGCATGGCGTGCAGCAGCGCCAGCAGCAGCGCGGCGCGCGCAGGTCGGGCACATGCTACGTGGGGTGGGGTGGCGCGGAGGCTGGCGCTGCCAAGAGCGTAGTCAGCGGTATCGGCAATTTTTGGAAAAATCTTAGTTTTTCTTTTACAAATATAAAATTTTACTCGCAAATGTGATGAAAAACATTGTATGTCGCACGGGCGGTACTAGAATTACGAACATCGACTCATTAAAGCCCTCAGTCTTCGACTTCGGGCTTCTAATAGACTCTCGTTCGTAATTCCTTATTTACCGCCCTTAAGACACAATGTACTATTGTGCACTGAAAGAAAATAAGGACGTCAGGAGATTGATAGTAAAAGACTAATTTATTAGTATTTATGACTTTATTCAATACGACAATGAAACTACAAAAGTTGCCTGCACTTCGAACAGCATTTCCATATACCTCACAAACTGAAGCACACTTAATGACATAAAATATAAAATAAACGACGATAACACCGCAAGTTAGATACGGGAAAGTGACCAACATTGCGCAGAAATCGAAAACATAATAATTATGAAAAGCTATACGTTTCATCGCTATACATGATTCGTCTCGATCTTGAGATTGTAAAAGGCGTCACAATACCCAAGGCAATTTGGTCAGAGGTTTTCACGTCTTTACCGAGAAAGCTAGAAACTTACAACCTAGTTTCTTTCCTCCATACTGTGGGGTACACCGAGCGAAGCAAGCCCGAAGCCTCCACGCCAAGCGAGATACCAATTACATTATATACAATTATTATCATATCATATCATATCCCACGTAAAGACCGACGCTAAATGAACGGCAAAAATATTATAAAATACAGGATTACTCTCACTTAACGCTTCGAAAAGGTCCGTATTAATACCGATATAATTCTGGCCTAACCCAAGATACGATACGTATATCACTAGAGCAAAAACATCACAGAAGCTGTTTGTGTCCAACACATTATAGCTAGATACAGCCCACGCTACTCAACGGATGGGTTGGCTTGTCATGTGTATATGGCGCCAGACATATTTCTTTGTTCTAAATGAGAATGTAGTCCAGAGCCAGATACTAATCGCACCCGTTGACGATGTCGCGTCTAAAATGTGTCTCTAGCTCATCTCGCCGCGGCACATTGCTCGCCCTACGTTTAAAAAAATATAAAACGCTATGAAAGGCAGTTTATGTTACACTCTATTGATATCCGAGCCGGTTACGAAATACTGAGGCACTTTCGTCTATTCGTACTGTTTGTATTGTTTTTTTTCGAGATCATAAAGCGACTTCTATAATGGAAGAAAGGTGATAATGATAAGATAACCGTCTTACAGAAAAGCGTATAACGGAATTGTTAGGTACGTATGCCACTTAAATAATAAGGCGTGTTAAACTAATTAGTGTAATATATTCCTACTCAATAGGTTGGAACCATCTCTTCAATCCCCAGCTGATTATAATTCAATACTGTGTTTCTTTGTTGCCCCAAAGTAATTTTTTTTACAATATTGGCATAATTTATTTTGCTTTGTTATGTTATGCGTTGACGGCGGTGTTGCCAATCAACCCGCGACTCTCCGAGTAACCATTTCATACAATACAGACAGTCAGCGCAATGTATTACCAACGATACGAACGTGAGAAACTTAAATTACATTACCGATATTATACTTTCCTAAAAATACTGCTGCGTATGATAAACATTTAAAATAATGATATAAGTCTATAACTAACTAGGGATAGTTCATTTTCCGAGCTCTGCCCGCTTATAAAAACTCGCCAACTTTTAATACTCCCAAGACGAATTAAGATGCGTTAGTAAAACCTAATTAAAATACTAAAAGTTGGCTCCGAGTGAGATCACGTCTATAGGCCTTTCACTGATAGCAATGTTGCCATGATGGAAAAATAAAATTGAGTAAATTATTTTTATTGTAAGCGTGACCATGACCACGAGGGAATTATTGGTGTCATAATATTAAGCGGGATGCACCGAACATAGCTGCGACGCCTTGCCAATACACCACACAATACTCAACACGTTAAGTCTACCCACACGGCCTGTTATATAGGCGAGAGTGAATAGGGAAAGGTACGACCAGCAGTGACATATCACAGTAATCAAGCCATTAGATATACATAGATGGCAATAAGTACGGCGTAGGTGTTATACCTACCATATTGATACGAGCAAGACTTTGTCAGCGGAAGAAAATAACTAGTATTTCAGAGCACCTACCCGTACTGGTTACGTATGTACTCATTGTTTAAAAATTAATGCGAAATTTTGTGTGTCATCTATTTTAGAGTTATTGACATTAACACTTTCGGGTATACAGTCTTGACAGTACTAAAAAATAATTTGTGCGTTTAAAAATAACCAGGGACTGATTGGAACTCAACCACAAATATTTATCAAAAATATTGAAAACTTATCTATATTTAATTCGAAGTACCGAAAATCAAGTGCACATTTCATTATAAAAATTGAAATAAACCAAAAAATCACTCTCAGGAACACAAATTCAGTGAAACTTCACACTTCATTTGATAATCAGTCCCTGGTGGTCGTCTACATTAAAATATAATAGATATTGCAAGTCGATCTGTATGAGAATCACGCTACCTCATTTTTTCCACATAATTGTCCACTACATCGCAGTTGAACCAATTGAGGAAAATGTAAAAGAGTTGTTGAAGCCCCAATCACGGCTTTGATAAAGAACTCCATCAACAAAAACAAGTGATAGCGAGGCAGGTTTTAGTTCAATGCGACCTCTGTAGGAAAAAGTGCAATGTAGTGGACATACATAACCTAAACTAAATGCCTTTCACTGGGCTAACGGCGCACTTAAATGAAGTCTCGCGTAGCATCTGTTTTTTTTTATTAGTATGTGTAAGCTTGTAGTATGTGGTGTGACTCTCGCGACCGTGTTGAGTGTGTGGCGTGTGGCGCGCGCGCCGTTTAGCCGCAAGTGGGCGCCGCCTCGGTGTCGGCGCGTGCGCTCTTGTTCTGTCGCACCAACTCTGCACGTCGCTCCTGAAAAAATAATGAAAGGGTAACCACGAATCCGAAACGGCGATAGACTTCCATTTGGTTGGTACTGCGGCGATAAACATTAGTGCAATCCCACGCACGTTTTTTTGCATTGGGTTGGGAATAAGCTTAGGAAGTTATGGAAGACCTTGGTTCGAGATATTTACGAAATGCTAAAGATTTTAAGATTAAGAGAACCAAATAAAAAACTGGTTATGGAATTAACCACAAGATAGGTAACAAGGGAAGTAAACCCACCATCCTGTTGAATAAAAAAAAGACCTGAAATCGCTCGTGCATCAAATTATTCAGAGATTTATTTAAAATAGCCTGCAGGAAAAAGTAATTAAACAATGTGAAAGCACGTCACACCGACTGGGCATTCAAAATTTCAACACAGCATAAAGCTTAAGCCAACACATTAATTACCTCCTTCTTGACAAAGTCTAATTTCTTCTGCAGTTCCTGCTCTCTCTTCTGTTCAGCGGCCGTCAGTTTGGTCTCGATATCTTTGGTGATCTCCTCAACTTTGGCTGTGACTGTCGAGCGCGCTTCCGCCAGCTTTTGGCTCTGATGAGGTGGTGAAATAAAAAATAAAATAAAAAAAAGATGAGATGATAGATCAGTATGAATGGATCATTAAATAAGTATGACCAATAAAAATAGTAAACATGGAATCAAGTAAGATATTGAAAAATGAAATAAGGTTTTGATTAAGAGAAAAAAAAAACATCTAAATGAAACGCCATGAAACGTATTTCTTCCGCCGACTTTCCCAGAGGTAACCCTTGTTTCTACAAAATATCTTAGTCTTACTCTCACTGTCCGATTAAAGCATCTGTTACAGTCTCACTCAGATGACTGCTGTTTGTGATAGGGGTTTGTGTGGCTAGTTGGTGCTAGTAATCGTGAAATCCGTTTAACAACTTTGACATTTGTATGACGTTGGTGGTCGGTTAAATAACTAAATGAGCCAATCGCAAACAAGACTGTAAACGTCAAATGGACCTCACAATACTAAGGCCATCTATCTAGCAATGTTCCACCTGTCTACTCGTACATGCCTTCATTAAGTTATCTTGCCTGGAGTGTCGCTAACGATGCATGAATCATTTACGATACCCCATACTTACGGACCCCATTCTCCGTCTGCACGCCGTGCGACGAGCAGAGCGGGTTGCACCCTCGTTGTGAATACAGTCACCTATGAAGATGTTCCGAAAAGGCCGCAACTCGGACCTCTGGTCTCTTTTGTTGTTTAGTTGTCTCGGCTGAAGTCCGGCTGGTGAATTGATCACTTACGTGGTTGCGCAGTTTCTCCCGCTGGCCGGCTTCGCGCTGCAGCCGGCGCTCCTCGGCCTGAGCGAGCTTCTCCTGGATAGAAGTCTCGAGCTGCTGGTAGCGCTCCTGGTTCCCGGAGCGGACCTTGCGGACCTGTTCCTCCTGACGCACGCACAAGCCACGACATTCACACAATGATATTGATCGCAGCGTGGAGACATAGCAGAACTTGACACTTTCTTAAAGTTTAGTATGCTTGCCGATCTTTGAACCCGTATCTCTTAGCTCAACATGCTAAGTGTGCTTTGCCATGATATCAAAGTGCTCCTGGCCAACCCCTCCGAATACCTCGATTGATTGCTCATGCTCATGCCAGTATCAGAAATGTGTGTATTAGTGGCGTTTTTTTATACAAGCTTTTATTTAACTTGTTCCGTTTGTTGGATCAAATCTAGGAAGTTTATTTTGACTTACTTCCAGTGGTCGAACTGACTTGAAATTTGGTACTTTATGTAAGTTGGATAACAAATCAGCAAAATTTTGCTTTAGTGAGCATAACCTTCCTTTAATAGGCACACATTGGTCACATGCACATCGGCAAACAAAATTTGTACGTTTCGTTTTGAAACAAATTAAAATTCAAGTTCTGCTTTGTCTCCGGATGATAGAATGAAAGTGACAGTAAATTAAACATCGCTTTTGCGTCATACCTACAAGCGGAGCTTTCAAATTTCGTAGATAATTAATTTCATCAAGAAATCAGTGTCCGGAAAATTGCTGGGTACATTTACTCGATAATTTAATTGGGGCAAGAACGTCGGAGTACTTCGCTTGTGAGTAGGACGCCGTTGAAATTAGGTGTTCAAATTTGCACAGCACTTCTAACATTGATATTAGTGACTATTAGAAATTACCACAAAGCACTAGTGACTACTTTGCTGTACATTTTTTCAGTCACTTTTTGTGAGGTGCAAATTACACCCACAGCATAACATCTGAACTTTTGTACAGTTTTTAAGAAAACGATCACACAGCTACACATTTTCTATGACGAACGTAGGTAATCATTAACTGTCATATTTTGTGGAAAAGGGAAGGAAAGGGAAAGAGGCGCGTTACTGTCATGTGTGCTTTGTAGAAATTACTAACAACATTGAAGGCACAATATACTCGTAAAACACGCTATCCGTGAAGTGAAGTGATATTGTAGTTTATAAACGATCTCAGCAGGTCTCTTTGCGTATTACAGAGAATTTACATCTTTTAAGACTCAAACTGATGGTTTGAAGCAACCTGCCCAAAGAGCAAAAACTTTTGGTCGGAAATTTAATTTGTGCTGATTCTCGGTGATTCAGTTATCGGCAATATCTGTACACCTGACATTTTGACGTCCAAGAAAGTGGAGGATCAGTTAACAATACTAGAACTAAATAATAATACCACACGTGTGTGCATCCTTGCGCTGCTGCCGGTACTCTGTACGCGAACACGGGCGAGGTGATTGGTAGCGCGGGGGAACCGCGCCCCAGTGAAGTGAGCAAGGTGCACAGATATTTCCGACTATATATTCAATTCAATGAGGGCTATCGCGTATGAATTCGCCGCTAGAGGCGCTAGTGTAGCGTGAGGTCTCCTAAATGTCAAATCTCATAGTTTTTGGGCGAGCAACGCGGGTTTATTTATAATTAGAATATTTTTGTGAATATTTTGCAATATCTGAAATGAATTATGGCAAATATGCGTTCCAGAGCAATGTCTGTGTTTGAGACAGTTTTGTCTTTCGGAAACATTTGTCCTCCCTTTTTTCCGAACAAAACGGGGACTATGTAACACTGTGGCATGCTCGATATTTTTATGGTACGGTTTTAAGGTGTATTAAATATGATTTTAATCTAAACTTTGTTTTTACACCCGTAATAACAGACTTTGAAAGCCATACTTAAAAACCTCACGCAACAGTGCGCCATCTAGTGAGACAAAAAACGAGAGCCCTCATTGGATTGGACACGCTATAGATAACCGGCTTAAGCTCGACGTCCGGTATAAACTTTTCACAAAAAAAAATACTCAAGTGACTTCCATAATGAGCACAATGATGGCTCAGATTAGATTAAACTATCAATGTTACCGTGATACAGTGATACTGTTATTGACAATTATATAGCAAACTTCAAAACATCAGGATTAGCAGTATTTTTATGATACTGTGATACGCGTCAATAATTTTGTGATACCGATCGTAATATCACGTGATAATATCGATAGTTTTTACGCACCACCGAGACAAGATTGTACTGCGGATCAAGTTTACGGTGGTTTACGTATAACCATGGGCAATAACCGTGATCGGGGATTTGGTTGCCACTCGGGGTGAATGACCTCAATCATTATGCTAGTATGGATATGATGCGGGATTGCGGGACAAAGGACAGTTTTTTTGTCAAAGCACATAATTTGACTTGTTACTTACATGTTCGCGCAGACGCTCGAGCATTTTCTTTATATTTTCGTCGCGCTGCGCGGCCGCCGTGTTCATCTTCTCTTCGATCGCCTTATACACTTCTGCTGTCTGCTGCTCCAGGGTCAACCTGGATACATCGAACAATGATCAGGTCAAACCAGAAAACACTCAAAACTTAAGTGCAATCTATTCTAAGTATGCGTTGCACCAAGTTACTTTAACGAGGGTGCGGTTAGTGTACAGCATAGTAAAAGAGGACAAGTAGGTCCACTCCGGCCCTTTAGGAGACTTAACTGCCTACTCCGGCGCGGACACTTAGGGTTATCGACGTAACGTGAGGGTGTTTTTTTTTCTCTTCTAAACCCAGTTGAGTTTCGGCCACTTTGTTTTGTAACCTATTATCTGATCAAATAGATAACTTCGTCTCGTCACAGACTGACTTAGGAAAATACGAGTAAATACACAGGTGGCTTTCTACCCATATATAGGCGCCACTCGCTTGACATTTATATTTCTCTTATTATCAGTTATTTGACTACTACTGTATGAGAGTACAAAGCTGCAGCAGTCGTGTACTACACTTCTGCCTCCATGCGAAACCGGCATGGGGACCATTCCCACTATTCCAGCAGTTATCACTTACCGAGTCTTCTCGACTCCCTCCAAATGGTCCTTCAGTCGGGCGCGCAACTCGTTGATGTAAGCCTCGCGCTTTTCCTCGTGCGAGTCCATTTTAGCGTCGAGCGCCTCCTTGGTGCTGGCTATGAAGTTGTTGGTCTGTTCGCTGCGGAACTTGGACGCCTCTTCGATCTTTGCCATTTTCTGGGCGATGGCGGCCATTTTGCTGGCCTCGAGGCTCTGGAACGATGGCAGTATTGGATGATTAAAGAGTTCGACTTTAAGTATTAATATTACACTGATGCATGAGCAAAGTTAACGGTCCGTTACGTTAGATCGTTAGTAAACTCGTAAAGCTGGAAAAATTTACAGTTCTTGAATGTAATATTATAGATCTATATGTTGATGACAGTGACAAATCAAAACCACATCAGATTTTGGGTACGGACGGGCATAGAGCTTTTTAACAACCAGTACTTATTAGTATGTAAACATACGGCATCACAGAAAAATAATAGTGGTGAAACAGGCCAACTTTACAAACTAAACTTACACGTCTCCTCTCCTCGGCAGCCTTTAGCTTCTCCTGTATTTCTTCGACGGAGGGTGTTTTCTCTGGGGAGTCCGCGCGCCGGGGCACGGGCACGCCGACAGGCTCCGCGAGGATCACTTCGTACGCCAGACCGCCCTTTGACATCTCCTGGCAGCGGATTTCAGTAGCTGTTCGGGAAAAGTGAAGAGTAAGTATAAGAGCGCCGACGAGAGTTTATTGAATCAGTGTTTCAGTTTTAAAAGACGAAACTTAAAGTGATTACAGCAATGTAACTACCGCACACACAGATATTATTTGTATTGAAAACGTTCCTGTTCTCCGTTGTTTCTTTTACGGTTACCGTTATTTAATAGAATACTTTTTACCACTCGCTAGCTACCTAGGTATTATTTTGCGGAATTAGCCGAAGATTTCAAAAACGATCAATGGGGCAAGAAGCTGTCAGTCAAATATATATTAATAAAATTGTGTTATGTCAACACATTTAAGATTGCCAGTTACATTACAAAATAATTTTGTTTAATTTCATGGACTTCAAACCAGGTCCCATGTAAGACGGGTTAATACTTCGTACACAACCAGGAGCCTCCCAACAAAAACGAGCTCAAGAAAATTAAATTACCAGAGACTGCAACAAAGATGAATAAATAAGAAGGGGCGGAACAGCTAGAGCAAAAACGTGAATTTTAAATCACCTCGTCCGGACCGGAGCATTATTCAGATAGGTAATCTATGTTAAAAACTTTAGCAAATTGAATAAATAGTAGGAAGTTGAGAACGAATTAATGAAACAAATGGGTCTGGCTGCACTTAGTTATGGGCATGTAGCCAGCCAGGATTCTGTCAGACATGTTTTATGGTTTTCGCAATCGTAGAACGCTAAGCCAAAGAAATTGTAAAGAGATTTTTCTGTCTGCAATGTTACAAAACGGTTGTAGCAGTTGAGAGCTCTTTCTGTATCCCGCTGTTTGTTACGCAACTGACTAGTATTAGGCACAGTTGTACTGTACGTGTACTGTATGTAAGCCGTACAATTTTGAGCAATAGGCATACATATAGGAAATATATTGATATATGATGTAAAATTATAGCTTGCAGTTAGGACAACTGTACTAAGCTAAAATGCAAAGACAGTTTACTGCTTCGTGTTGAAAGCTAAAATCCATAAATAAAAAACATAACAATGAAACCATACAGAAAAATAAAGAATTCATCAAGTGGACTAATTTGATAATCTTCAATTCAAACCACTATAACCACTTAACAACATATAGCAAAGTAAAATATACAATAAAATCATTTTATATTATACCTACTTCTGGAAACGAAGCAAGTAATATTCAGATTCATTTAACGCATTCATTGCCACCGACGCACATATGCGTTTTCGGAACATCGCCCAGTGCCGCTGTCATAATTATGTGGAACCTGTGGAAGTCAGGTGGCGTGGCAGTGAATGCGTTAATGTTTTTCATAAACCAATAGAAACGCTTCATTTACCTAGCTTCGCACAGCAACGCTCTGGTGGAAACAGCGGCTAGCTAGCTAGCGGCGGCGAGGCTAGGTAAATGAATCGTTTCTATTGGTTCATGAAAAACATATTCCTCGCACATCTTTGGTTGAAACGCCACATACACATGTAGCGTAGCTACCGGAGGGCTAAACAGGGCAGTGCCCCGGGGCCCCAAGATCAGGGGGCCCCTCGGACTCTGACTTACAGACTTTAAATTGAAATTTGAACTAGATAAAATTTCTCCCACATTCGGAATACCTACGGAACAAACGAGCTGAAATAGTTTAGTTGGGGCCCTAGTTTATTTTTTGCTCCCGGGTCTTTGGTTAGCTACGCCACTGCATGTACACTACCTACCCATCTACCTACATAATATGTTCCTAAAAGGAAAATAACAATTAGCTAGGTAACTAATTAATTGAGAAATGTATTGGTCAGCCTGCGGCAAATTCGATTAGTTATTTTTATTTAAACAGTTGTGGGCCGTCGTATCGTAACAGTAAAACTAATTAGAGGGCACGAAAAAATGAGGCTTTTTGTGCAATTTCGTTTAGTTTCAGATCTCCTTGTAATTTTCTCTCACTTACCCTATTCAATTTATTATAGTTCAACACAGCTTTTTGATTTTACCCAAGCAGCTTTTATAGATAGTAAAGTGGATATTTGAAACCAAAGGTAGTATGGTCAGTCAAGACTGTGTTTATTGATTAAGCGGGAAAGTAAGGGCTCATCAGAAAAGATATGGGCACGAAGTAATTTCGACAAGATATTACGGAATAGTCGGCATTATCGGACGTACGGGGGTTGAAAACATACCTATATAGGTACAGTTTTTCCAACAACCCATAATGCAAATCGAACGGAAGGTCGTAAGCATAACATCAAACTTACCTATTTCTAACAGACCCGGGGAAGGGATGCCTTTACAGCTCCCTGGGCATCAGCGAAAGGCGCCTTAACGCCGGCGTTACTTTTAAAAGCGGGTGGGAGTGACTGTATTCAAAATCGTTATGGCCTCTTAGAACGTAAGTTTCGCATGAACGAACATGTCCGGTATAGATTTCTTTGGAAGATTTTTACGTGCGTAGGTAAAAGCAAATTCTTTTTCTGGCGGCTTCATGGGGCTATTAGTGAAGAATTCAAATTTATTGAAACCATTTCCATGTTTTCTCTGACCACATTCGTTCAGTCCGTATTTTCAGACTGTTTCTGCATTTTTAACGTTACCGATATCCCTAGTTTTTGGCTTTGGCTCTTATACCTAATTTTACGCACAAATTATACACTTCCATTCCATGATCCATCCAAGACGCACTTTCCCAAAATGAACGCGTTTGTGACGGGCAGTTTATAAATATAATAAGTACTAGCCTTCACCTGCGGCTTCGCATGCGTAAACCATTAGGCCTAGCAACTGAATTGAAATTTCGAGTTCTCAAAAATACCACAAAAAAAAACGATCAAAAACATGTCGGGCCATGCTCAGTGTTCTGTATTTCCCGACCTTGCCTTAGAAATCATTTTATACAAAAACTTAAAAAAGATAAACTGCTCAACTGATTAAGTTGAAAATAATTTTCCTAGAAAGTTTTTGTTAAGCTTAACTTCCGTGATTTCTTTCATATTTTTTAGACGTGCGGTTCAAAAGTTACAGAGGGGACACATTTTTTTGAACTTTTGGAGTGAATATCAAAATCATTCTCAAGTTGTGGCGTGACCAAGGGAAATAGGGATTCATTTCTATAAGTAGGTTAGGTAAAGGTATACAGTTATTTTGAGAAAGAGTACCTACCTCTTGGAAAACAATACAATATGAGAAAGTAGACTTTTTGAGAAAATGTTTTTACGAGCCTTAGGGGCTGTTTCACCATCCATTGATTAGTGTTAAATGACGGTTAAATGTGATGCCGTCTCTATTTGTTTTGTTCGAATAGACGGAGACGGCATCACATTTAACCGTCAGTTAACACTAATCAATGGATGGTGAAACAGCCCCTAAGTATAAATACTGTTACATTAATAATACCTTTAATTAATTTATTAAACCTTTGTCACCCTTAGCATGAATTCAAAAAATCCACCGGTAACACTTTACAATTTAAACGTCCTTTTATCCCCCACTTAATTAAGTTCCCGACATAATTTAGGGGTGGTAATTTTAAAAGCCAGGAGAATTTTCCCGCCGCGTAAATTACCGCTATCCTCAAGGTCGTCTGTCGTCTCGAAGCCGTTACTTATTGTCTTCAACTCCGAAATTAGGGTGCAGGGTATTACGTGGGCTTTGTATGAAAGTTGAGGATCTGTTTTGGTTTATATTATTAGGTTATCGAAGAGATACTAAACGGATTTGTTGAAATAACTTGAGCTCTTTGCCTATTTAGGATTTAATAATTTCTATGTCGCATTATAAAGCAGCATGATCATAAAAAACATTTAACATCAAGCTTCAGAGCGTGTTTTGCGGATGGCTTTTTTTATCTGTTCACATATTTATACGCTAAGATGAGTACCTTCCTTTAAGTATTACCCATTAAAACAATTTTTAGAAACTTAAATGAAGAAAGTGACTGTCTGGAAACTTCAGGATCATCCGTTATTTATTATTAACATTTTAATGAAATCTTGGGAAACATCCGTGTGTAAGGCCCTTTAGAATGAGGGTTGCAGCCCCTCTCGCGAATGAGTCATAGGGACGTTTCCCAATAAATATAATCTTACTCATGCTGAATTCCAAAGGAAGTTGAACACATAAAAGAAAGTTATATTAAAGAATATGAAATGCAAGGATATTAAATATAATAACCATTAAAAATATAATATCTTGCTAAAAAACAAACTAAATAAGGTAGGTACACGTACAGTGCTCGTGCTCGACACGCTGTGCCTAATAGATGACACCTTGCTGTCACCTCTATTGCTAATGCCATAAAATTAAAGATGGCAACAATTGGGACAGTGACGAGCACTCGTTCGTACGTTTACCTTACACTAAAAAGCCAAAGCAGAATTGCGCATCAAAAATTTACTGAATCTCTTTTTCGTGCGATCCGAATGTAAGGAAATAGGTAATCCCTAACTTGTTGACGCATCGAAAACTATTCAGAGCCAAGGGCGTATCGAAAACGTGTTTCCTTTTGTGTCAACAGTCAATGTGGGGTTCTATGAATATGCCACTTCGCGGAAATAGTCTATGTAGAACTCTAGGTATTCCCTTATTATACCTACATAAATTACATATTCATACAGAAGTTTGAGTTCAGACTAAACGCATTGCAAATTATAAGCAGGTGATTACCTGAGGATAATTTACAATTCCAGACAATTTAAATCAGGTACCAGAATCTTCCTTACCGACCTCATTTTAAGCTAAAGCAAGGTTTTATCATTTGACACAAATATCGATTGACGTAATTAGATCATTAGCCCTTAATCATTAATAAAATGCATATTCGCAAGTGTCGCAACTGTAACTATCGTAATGCAGCCAACACTTACTTATAAATTTGACCTTCTTTGGTTGCTTAGTTCTTGGTTTGCCCACTGGTTTCTTGACTGGTGCTGAGCGCCGGTGTGCTGTAGAGGAACAGAATTTTAGCGGAACCCAAGTCCGCGACACCGTCATATCATATCGCAGACAAAGCCCACGTGCTAATATTATACTCGTCAAATGTAATACAGTGTGCAACAATGAGTCGCAATGCGCAAATCGATGGATTGTGTACCTAAATTGAAAGCACTACTCCCTACGGCAATGCAACAACATTAACGAAAAACAATACTGCGCACTGCCCAGTCCGCAATTCTTTTTCATTAACAGAGTCTAAGGTGGAAAATACGTCGCAGTTTATTTTAATCAGAGAAAGCGACAAATATTCATTGAGAAAAACGACCTAGACCTTTAATGACCAACAACTGAACAACTCCATATTTTACTGAGCGACAATCGAAAAGCGATTACAGCGGTCAGCTTGGGCTTGATGTTTATTTAAAGAGCATTCGGTCTTTTTTAATGAATCGATTGTAATCGATGCTCGCGTGACTACCTGAAACGATGAAATATCGATTTACTTCATTTTGAACTATTTTATGAAGGTTGTTTTTGTCCATACCGTGCGCGCTGACGCATTGAAGAACAGCGGTAGCTTTGTTTTCTTTGTTGAATAAAATTGCAGAACAATGAAGGTATTGATCGAGACACGACATATATAAATAAGGACGTTGCTATTTTGGTGAATCGATAATCATGAGTCTGTTTAGCTTTACTACTGCCTGACTTAGGTACTTTTCCCTGACTCAAAATCACAACATACCTAAGTTTAACGACATTATCTCTAACGTGAGAGTTATGTGGACACCACCGTGTCGTTTAACCTTTTGGTTAAGTCAAACTGAGAAACTTTTGGGCTGAAACACCACGAGGAAACAACTTGCAAGCTACCCCATCCAAACTCGGTAAACGTATGGGACTCCAAAAATTTACTACGAAAATAAATCGTCATTTAGGCAGTTTGGTGTTCGACTTGCTATATTCGTAGAAAGCAATAGTTGCGAGGTAATAAGGCAGGGGACAGAAGATGGGGGCTAGTACGTGAGAGGAATGGCGGAGAGGCCTCGGATAATCCTTCACGGCAGCTAAGCCCCGGTTTACACAGCAGACTATGCGGAGACGGTGCTCAAGGCTGCAGAAAGTGTCGGGATTACAGTAGCGAATAACTTTTTTATATGGTCGGAAGTATCACAGATTTTAGTTGTTTTTTGGTAAAATACAAGTTTCATCTAGCTATCACCCCTTCTCGTGGGATTCGAACCCGTAATTTCTAGGTCAGCTGCAGTCTCGGCTCAGTATTATTTGTCATTAAAGTGCATAATAAAGTGCGTACCTACCTAAACGATAAAAATGTGGCCATTCGTGATCTGGTGTTAGTGTCATACCCACTAATTACTTAAAAAAGTGCTGCTTGAAAATTAGCTTTCATTGCAAAGTAAAACCAGATCATGCATGGCCAGATTTTATCGTGTACACACTTTACATAGGTACCTACATACTCGTAAAATATTTTTCGACGTTAAATTTAGTTTAACTAATTCAGAATAGTTTTTTTACTAGTCAGTCGTTCCTCTCATGCATTTCGAATAGCAATAATCGGTGTCATACTATCTCGTTTTACTCTTTTTCCGTTTAGTTTTTATATCGTCTCATTTTTAATTCGTCACTCTTTTCTTTCCTCTTGTTCTTTATTTGTCACTATTTTTGTTATAAGTCTTAGGCATTTCTCGTCACGGTCTTCGTGAACAAGAAAAAATAGGAATGATTGACGTAAACCAAATGAGATGAAATAAGAATTAAACGAACCCAAAGGTGGGTTGGGTTTTCTCTTCTCATTCGTTTCACCAAGACGAGCAAATATCTTTCAACTTTACGGTTCTTGTACACAAAAATAACAATCGTAGTTTTCTTAGTGTCTACTAAAAACGAAGCCAGACAAGCGTAAAACGAAATATTACGCTAAGATAACTTTTAACAAGTCTGTAAAACCGCAGTGAGCCGATGCAGACTGCAGATAAACGATGCCTCGAGCTTAAAGCACGAGACAATAAGATTCGTGAATGATAGCTTATTTTTGCATCAAACTGCTACGTTGGCTTACGGCGGCTTGAAATGTAACAAAGAGAAAATCTCTTCAATCATAAACGGAATCATATCAGAATCACAGATAACAATTAAAAGCAATCACAGCTTTGAAGAGCGCAAAAAACCCTGTGCAAATCGAATATAAATGTTTGAAATAGCAGTTATGGCTGAAAGGGCAGACCCTCCGGCGCCGCACGATACGACATGTAAACTGATAAAATATTTAAAGCCGGCTTTAAACTCGCTAGGGGAGAGAGTAAATTTAAAGCCTTTGGGAATACAAAACGCGACCGCGGAACAGTTTACAGGAGTTCAGACAACTTCAGACAACCCCTTGACTGATATTAGAATACGCAACAGATCATCCCCAAAATTACCTTGAAATAGACAGTCGAAATGCTGTCAGTTGATTTTGCTGGTGAGATGTGGGCAAAGTATGAAAAAGATTTATTTATAATAGAAAGACTGAAAAAAAAAAAATGCACACACCCCTTTAACTAACCCTGGTTTGCTAAAAATTACCAATGTTACTTTCTTTTCTAGTCTACGGAAAGTGCAGAGACCATATACACGTTGGAAAGCTTTACAAGCCGGCATCATTAGTGTGATGAAAATGATGAAATGGAACGTGGTTGAAGTTTTAAATTAAAAGTGCCCGCTGCTCTGCTACGTGCTTGTCAGATGGAATGGAACAACAACACTCTGTCATGTCAAGTAGATTGATGTGTAAAATGTTTCATTTTGGGGAAAGAAATTGCACAAGAAGCAGGGAAGTAAATAATCACAATTATAATTTAATCGGAAGATTAGCTCATGCATTTGTAATCTATTTCATTCAATGTAAAATTCGACGTTATGTTTTTTTTATCCCTAAACAAAAATAAAAAAGCGGTACAGAAGTTATGTAAATTTCTGTATGTAAATTGTAGCGAAACGACTGCAAACACGCAAACTTAGATCAGAGGATCTATTGCGCAATGAAATTACAGATTTCGCATACAAAAACTGTCATTTGATTGCGAACGCGAGCGTCAGAAGCGTTAGGTACCTAATACGGCCTCAGACCTGCAATGCATCAACACAAACTTGTAAGCACGTTTCTGGTTTCTTGAACAAGCCCGAGAAAAAGCAATCACTTATAAAGATACCCGTAAGTATGCATAAATAATACATACTTACTGTTAGTGTAACGATAGATAAGTATGCATGTTTGAATGTTATATTGAGCGAAATTTGGTGACAAGTATTTGGGGGTGTATTTGTCTACCAGGTTCAGGCTCTCACGCCTCGTCCGAATCCCAGGCCCATGCCTGTCCTCTGGCCTTGCGCCATTCAGCCAGACCGAAAGGTTTGCGCGTCCGATGCCACTCAATTAATGAAATTAATACAACTCAATCAAATTTACGGACTTAACACCATCACGGTCAATTAACTAACACTATCAAAGCAACAAAATAAATTTAAACCCCAAGACTAACACCAATTCCGCACCCTATAAGAATGATGCGTGGAAGGCGGAATTCAAATAGATTGTCATGGTCCCGCTCCTGTTGCTCCCCCCGGATCAAAGGGGTCCTAAACTTGTTGAGTTAATTAAACTTGACTGTTAATCGCACCCTAAACAATTATGTAATCGCTATCCCCTATGCCTCTTCACAAATTGCCTGTTGACATATCCTCCGAGTATCTTGACGAGTATTTGATGATTAGATCTGAATAATATGCGAGTTTTGCTGTAATTGATACAGTTTGAGGTTTTAGGTGATGAGATGACTGATGATTTTAACTTTCATGTTAAATTACTATGCAGCCATTTTGGTTCTAGTACAAATTAGCGGTGTTATCGTTTTTACAAGCTTTTATTTAGTTTCACCAGTGCCGTTTTCTGTCTGTCTGTAGTCAAATCTTGCAAGTAAAATTCGACCAACTTCCATGAGTCGGATTGACTTGAAATTTGGCATGCTTATGTAAATTGCGTGACAATAAAATAATCTGGTAGTGATATCCTGGTAGTCCAGCCAGGATCGTCTCCGCAGGACGGAACTCTTTAACGGTTAATGGCATCGACTTGAAATTTGGTATGCAAATGTAGGTTGGGTGGGTGAAATGCAAGTAAAGTTTACAAAAAATACAGCCAGCAAAAAAAGCTTGTATTAAAAATGTAAATTTTACCAAAAACTTATTTACAAGAAAGTTTCTGATTCTGATAACAATGATGAATATGATGATATCAACTACAAGGAAATCACTGAAGTCACGACAATGTAAATGTAATCTAATTTCAGAAAGCGTTGCGTGCGTTGGACGTGGAGAGGCCATGTTCTGAAGTAGACAGCAACATACATAAGTTATAAAGAAGATGAAAAAGTAAGGAACAAAGTAGCTCTGAATAACACAAAAGTACAATATAAGATAAAACAATAAGATCTCGATTAAACAATAAGGTATCTTACTAACGAAACAAGTCTGCCCTAATTAAATAAGGTAAAAAGACTGTTTCAAGCTTTGCGACAAGTGATATCGACTGATTACGCTACTTTACGTCGGCATTGCGTGCCAAAGCACGATCAACCTGCATTATGTAAGAGCCCTTCTTCCAAAACGTGCCTCGAACATACGACGCAAAAAGAGAATAAAATTTCATGACGTCAAGTTAAATTTTGAAGGGCGATATAAAACAGACGTTGTTTCAGTAATAAATTTTTCATTAGATGCCGATGATCCCTTTTCATGAAATTAAATGAAAACGACTCCCTTACAATGTCCCTAGAACTAATTATACAACGTCAAAAAGAGATCAAATTAAAAGAAATAAATCTCACGGTAACACAAAACCAGTATAATAATGCGTGTATCCACAAAATGGTGGCCAGATGTAGTGGTACCTACTTCGTCCAAAATGGTGGACGATATAAAGTTTATGTTAAATCAATAGGGCTAGTCTAGCCTCTAGCCATTCAGCGCAACCTACATGAACCTGACCGACCGAACCGATACGTACTTATGACTTGACTACGAGTATGATGGGAGTTGGAATAAATCTGAACTAGGGATCATTTTCAAATCTCGATTCAGCTCATTTTTATTGGTAGAATGTTCGTGTAATTATGTTATATTAACTTTGATAAGCACCAACGAAGAAATAAGACGTCTAATTTGATGACGACTCCGCCGGAAAACTTTACAAAACTTGGCCGGTTTCATCAACAAAGTTCTTAGTAACACCAACAGATTATGACAGGGGGTGTTTGGAGCTCTGGGAAAATTAATTGGACATTCTATGGAAGAGACATGCAACATTCCCCTCTTCAGGTGTCTGGAAAATACCGACAGACCACGTGCACGTTATTGTCAAGGAGAATTCAACAAACCAGCACCGGCCAGCTTTACGTTCGCCGGCCGGCATTTTTGTGACGTAAACGCTTTCCAGTGTTTGAAGGATACTAAGGTGTTTATTTTGTGAAGAGAAAACTAGAAGAGTATTTTCCAAATCAAAGAATGAAGGTCTTGTCTTGTCTAAGCTAAGACTGCACATTTCAGCAAAGCTTGAAAACAACTTAATACTCTAGTTAATGTTACTACTATACACCAAATGGAAATTATGGACATTTGATATCTTAATGTCTAGAGAGTATATTATTATAAGTTCCGTGCTCATCATCGTTTTCAATTCAACATGCTGACCACAATCACGTAGACTTCTGTAACAACAGAAACAGACGATAGGGACGAATAAACCCCTGAAAGAAGAGTAGAAAACAATACAAATATTAAGGAATTGTAAGGAAAAGCAGTCAACAAATGGGCGTTTGTCTTCGATGTGACAGTAGACGGCGTCGCCGATTCCGATAAACATTAAGTGACCGGCGTCCAGTGGAAGGTTCCTCCCAACCTGCAGGTAGAACCGGTGCTCTGCACGAGTGACAGAAGCACTGCATCACCGAGTCCCGAACGAGTCCTATCAGCATGGTGAAGGATTAAAATTGTCTATCTAACGTAATGGAGTCGCGGCACGGCGCGGGCGGACTGCGCGACTCTCGCCCGGAAACTGAGTCGCGGCAGGGGGGAGGGAGTCGGTCGATAGGAGCACCCCGCGCCCCGCCACCCCGCCCTGCGGACCCACCCCGCGACACCCCATGCGCGCTGCCGCCCCTAACCTTAACTTGATAACCCGTGCAAGAAAATAAGCCTACCAAATGGAAAAATAATGTCACCCGCGACATCTATTACGTTGTGTCGCGTTCCCCTGAAACGATGGCGTGAAGAACCAACCCTTGTGCACCTTTTTCTTTTATGGATATTAAAGTTTTAATGTAACAGCCTATATTACTGAACAGAGGAGCAACATAAGAAACAGAAAAAGCTGTAATCAACAGTGTGGATCAAGTTGCAGTTCAGATTGACAAATTCTAGCTGAATCCGCACCTAGCTACTATAGAGGCCTAAGGTCGGGGAAGACAAACTAATTTAAGAGCCGCCCAGACTCGTGAGGGTCTCGCGGGCTTTCTCGCTCATAAAAACAGCGAGTTGTCGGGGGGGAGGCTCAGAGGGGGTACCATGCGGAGGTTCCGCCGCCGTCTCGGCGCCACCGCCCGCAGCCAATTAACGGCCAGCAAGCCACGCTGAATTTGTTTCGCCACTCGAATTGCTTCCGATTGATTTCCGGTACTCAAAATCGTTCATCAATGAATTTACTAACACCCTCTCGGTTTTCCATCCATATCGCATAAACCGTCTCGTTTCGATTAGGTTAGGAGGCGTTTCTGGAGGATTCAATTGGGTTTTCAATAGGATCACTTCATTGGTTCATTGCGACTTAAAATTATCTAGTAAATTATTTCGGTGTAACTATTTTTTTTACTGTCTGCAGTGGTAATGGTAGAGTAACCTCGTGCACCGGTAACACCGGCGTTGGTGCGGCGGATCGATGCGGGCATCAACCCCAAGACCGCGTCCCCCTGCGGTAATAACTGGGAATTCCAGCACTGAGCCTCAGTCAGACGTTGCATACACGCGGTGCCGCGGGAATACCGCTCCAGGCGTCCGCCTGACTGACTGCCCGTTGTAGTAGCACACTAGCACATAAGTAATTTACGAATTAATCGTAAATCATAAGTAATATACCTACTGATTTTTATAAAAATAACAGTTATTTATTACAACAGCTATGTTCAAATTTAAGAAAATTATAAATCGAAAATACAAGCTGAAACATAGATGCACAGAAAAACCAGAAAAAGAGACCAGCGCTGGGAATCGAACCCAGGTTCTCAGCATTCCGTGCTGCGTGCTATACCGCTACACCACCACTAGACAGGAGTACAGACACAAATTTCTCCTATGCACCACATATCCCAGCTTGTTTGTTTCTTATTTAGTCACTTAAGCAGCGATACTAGCGACATCTATCCTTTAGCCCTTATCGAGAAACTTTCAGCACGCCATCGGAACTAACCGCTCACCCCATCGATCCATCGATCGATTCCCAGCGCTGGTCTCTTTTTCAGGTTTTTCTGTGCATCTATGTTTCAGTTTGTATTTTCGATATGGATTTTACGGGATGGCCGTAAAAGTAACAAAATTTGGAGTTGAAATAAAAAATACAAAGACTCCAAAAACCAATCTTAATTGAAAATTCTAAAGTTACGATCAAATTAAAACGAATACGAGCTGTGGAATAACATATTATTATGTTCACGAAAACTCAGAACCTAATTCAAATATCCTCCCGAGTCCTGACATTTTTTAACAATCTTAGCGTTTAAGACCTAGACGTGGCCGTGGTTGACTTGCTTTGTTATTTTGGATATAATTTTAAAATTCTTAGAATTCTTTATTCAATGAACAATTTTTACTTTATAAAGTACATTCGGCCGTTATTCTTAGTGTTAATTAGTCCTTTATAAAGTACGCGAGAACTTAGGAGGATACAGAAAAATGTTTGGGAGTTTTCTTTGCTTCCTGTCAACCCCTCGGATCAGTCTTTAGATTATATCAGGGCAGGGCAGTGATAAATTAGTTTCCTCAATAAAACTTTGCCCGCTATACCCGAGGGATAAATAAGGTGACTAACACAAACGACTAAGTTTCTGAAAGCAATGCCAAGTCAATAATAAGTAACAACAGAAACCAAACTTTTTTTTAAATAAAACGTAGCCCCAACAAAAATAAAAAAAAAAACAATTAATAACTTCTTCCTTTTTTAAGTCTGTTAAAAACTCAAGTAATCCATTTCAAACATTAGTAACTAAGTATTACATTTTGACTATAAATAGTAGAAAGTAATTAAGTAGTCACTTTTTGATGAGCGTGGCGCCCAACATGGGGCTTACATTAATAATTCCATAATTTCCATCTTAGCCTATTATTACATAGCGGTGCATAATGTATATCTTTGTTCCCTCAAAGAGCGGCAACAAGTTGAGTCACGTGCCGGCTGGATTTGGCTAAGAATATAATTTGGAGGCGGCGGCGCGCGTCCGCCTGCGACGGTGCCCGTATCGATTTTGCTTCGTTTTAGGCTTTGTTTAAACATCGCATTTCAACGTTATGTCAGAGACACAGCTGATAACAACAGCGTTGACTGCCGCCGTTTCGTTCTGGTCAACTCTATCCCGAATTTGATAACTTTTCTTCCACTAGGTATCTTACTCTCTCTAGGTATACATGAAGCAAAGCACGTAAATACGTGAGTTAAATAACTTGAACAACATATTGTGTACTGCGGAACAAGATATTTGAAGAATATTAAGTACCTATGAAACATGGCGTCGCGTTTTCATGGAGTTGATAATAAATACCTTTCGTTATGTATTTGTGCATAGCTGAGGAGAAATTTTTTATTAAGACACTAGCTTTTGCCCGCGGCTACGCCCGCGTGGAATTCGGTTATCGGGAACTGTACATTTTTCCGGGATAAAAAGTAGCCTATGTCACTCTCTGGTCCTTAAACTATCTCTATGCCAAAAATCACGTCGATCCGTCGCTCCGTTTCGACGTGAAAGACGGACAAACATACAAACACACACACGCTTTCGCATTATTATAATATTAATAAGTATGGAAGTATGGATTAGCTCCATTCCATTTTAATATTATCTGTAATAATTAGGATTTGGTCACGGTATAACTCTCATTTTGATGAACATCACGTTCCGTCGTAAGTAATCAGAGTTCGAAAGGTACGTCATTAATATTGACGAGGGACATCAAAATCATGAGGGATTTGACGAACCTGTTTTTCAATTCTTTGATGTTCGGATTTCATAGAATATGCAGAAATCGAGTGAAAAGGAATACAAAATAAAAATTAGTAGCATTAAAAATGAGGGCACAAATAATTGAAGCTATAAGTTCCAAGATTTTACTACAGAAACAAGCAAACGTCCTGCAGTCCTGTCATGCCAACTCAAGACACCATATGGCTGGGCTGTTACACAGTACACACTACTCTGGGAAAAGTTTCTCCGTATCTGGATCCAAAAACTTTACAAAGTTACAATCAGAAGTTGAATTTGGGCGTATACATTATAACAAAATGAATAGCTTTATTACGTAAAACATTTATCCGAAGCGTTTAGTTATTCAAATCGGCGCTTTCAATGTGAAAGAGAATAGAGACGACAAATTGTCTACTCCTACAAAGGCAGATTGTACGGCGATCGCTTATCTCATTAATATTAAAAAGAAATCCATAATAAGAGGTATCGGCCCCAGCGTTCGGCAGAACATCAATTTGATATCGGTCCTGAATAATATTCAAGGTCCTTCCTTTGTATTGAGTCTTTATTGCCGTTGTTTGTTTTGGTCTATTTGATTTAATCTCTTAGGGTGTCGATACTTTGATTTCACACCGTCATTATTGTCAACCCTCTTTTATTCGTCTATTTGAATTACAATCTCATATGTGACAACGGTACCGTAACCTTCAACATATTTTCTTCGTTGTTAAAAATGGACACATATTTTTTTTTAAAAGTAATAGCCATAAAAGTTTGGGCAAGTTTTCGTCAATCTTTAGAGAAAGCAAGACACGCTTGTTTTTTGCATACAGAAATCTTAGTTTTTTCCTTTAAAAGGATTTATAATGTAAAACCGTAAAACATCATTTGGTTTTTTTAAGCTTCATTCCAGAAATGTATTGGATTGCCAATAATCTGCATTTTTGATTTTAATAATTCGGCATGGTAAAAATATCTATAAACCTTTATTCCCTTTTTAGCGCATCAAATCTATTTTTAAATTTCACCGTTCAAAAGCTTTATTCAGCAGGTATTTCAAATATTCCATAATTTAAATATCGTCTTTAAGCCAACGCTAGGACCGCATAAATGTGTTTGCAATCAATTTTGTAAAGATGTACAAATATTGCCGCTTCTCTCGATGTTTCCATAAATTAATAAATAGTTTGTTTGCGATAAATTTCATATAATATCTATGTAGCAAGGCTTTCAAATAAAAGTCGAAGCGTCATAACACTTGCAGTATTTATAATCGCGTATGATTCAATCAAATGCTTCATCCACACCTCATCTGAATCGCTGCTGCCTCATCGTAAAACCATATGTCCATCATTAAGATGGGACCGTTTATCGCCGGTCAGAACAGCGTATTACTACCGAATGAGCATGAAAATGTCAGCGAATTTGAAACCTAATATTAATACAATGAGTAACACAACACTACAATAAAAGGATTTACTGTAATTTGTTGCACCACGTAAAACACAAATTCGTATGTCGTAAAAACGGTTATTTTTTTTCCCTTAGATAACGGTAGAGCTATTATTTCCAAAATGTGGAAATGTGCGAAGGAAACAAATTTAAAACAAAAGTAGTAAAATTTATTAAAAAAAACTCTGGATGGTATTCATTTTGATCCAAATTCAAAATTGTCAATTCAAGTGGACGATTTTCCATTTGCACTGAATGACAGTAAAGCAATAAAAGTTGTTATACAACAAAACAAAGCTTACGAAAACTGTTTCTACGCAAGCCTAGCGCGACAGAAAACTTCGAACCCCGAGCACAATATTGCGGATGTAATTTGTCGGCGTCCACTGTTCGATTTCCTATACATTATAAAGTTAACCAAGCGGAAGGATGATGTTTACGGCAATGTTTAATAACAGTAGTGATTCACCTCAGGTCATCGCTATCGGTCAAACAACGTCGCTTTGTTTTCCTTCACGTTATCAGAAATGGGATTAAGTAGAAATAAAACATGTCCTGTGACTGTCCGGCTGCTTTAATTGCACTTCTCAGATAAAAGGGGAATCATGTCGGAGATGTTAGACGATAAAAGGGTATTGTATTCTGCCACTACTTTCTGCAAAGATAAAACTATTGCCACTACGTATAAAGTGCTAAATGACCAGACGTATGATCGCATGATCATTATTCTCTAGCTTTAGGTCATATTCATTATTTAATTAAGCATTTCATTTCCCTTTTAATATAATTAAGTGTCAGTAAAAAGGCATTGAAATACTCCTTGTTAAACTTACATTTCAAGCACTGCTTTTAAACGCTAGGTATTGTCTGACAAGTTAAATCAATACACTGCTTCTCGGAACTGCATTAGTCACCCTTGAATGCAATGCCACACATAAAGGGGTAAAGATAATTACAGTCAATTTCAGAAATTCAATAAACAGTATGGATAGTTCTTTATAATTTAATGCTTTTTTATTCACTCATTAGAAATTTGATATTTCTCTCTTCCATGAGAAGATGCTATTATTGCTATTAGTAAAGTAACTTAATAACAAGATAGCGCACATCCTGTAGGGTCTGGGGGCTAGCTGGTTTGGTGGACAAGCAAGAGACACGGAGACGGACTTCCGTTTTGAATGCTGTTACCCTGTACTTGATGCATAATGCAAAACTAGTTTAACATTAACCCCACAACGGCCGCTAAGTGACTTTGGTTTGCATTTACAGATTATTTAAGGGCTAATGCTAAAGTATGCAAACTGTCCCCAGTTTTGTTGAGGTTCGAAAGAGTGGCAGTGGGATGCAATGCAAGAAACTTTTAATACTAGTGAATTTTTAGTACTTAAACAAAACATTTTTCTAAATATAAATCAAATTGATGACTGTTGGTTAACGCGAGATACTATTGAGATATAGGGTTTGGGTTTTCTGCATGTACAACATATAACATCCCACTAATTCTCACTATATTATTATAATTGCGAAAGTTTGTAAGTCTGTTTGTTTGTTTGTTACTTCATCACGTCCAAACCGCTGAACCGTTTTAGATGAAATTCAGTAGACAGACAGATTTTGAGTCTTGGGGAAGGACATAGGATAGATTTTATCCCGGAAAATGGCATAGTTCCCGCGGGATAGCGATACGAGTCGCGGGTAATAGGGTAGTTTAGTTACATATATAAACCAGACTTTCAAAACAGAAATTCTCGTTTTTTTTTCGGGGATCTCGGAAAAGGCTCTATAAATTTCGATGAAATTATACAGGTTACATTGTAGAGGTTTCGGAGGGCGAACAATCGATCTAGCCAGGCGTTATCTCTGGTAAAACCTGTTTCTTAGAGTTCAGTCAGGTACTAGCATTATTAATCACAAAACTTGATGTAAAATTTTCAATTCGTGGATTTGGGCAGTTGCTGCATCTCTTTTCAGTTATACAAATCAACTAAGGGGTTTAAGCTTTACGTTGCGTGCCCCCAAGGACACATAAAAGAGCGCTTCACATTCCGGATAGCGCAAAATCGTATTATTTTGCAACTCGGAACTAGATTCGAGGAATATTTTGTGCCATACCTACTAACAGTTCAAAGGTATTAATTTTAGTATTATTTTAGATTTTAGCATTTTTGGGCATTACATCATACAAAATGAAAAAAGAAAAACTACGAATAATACACGGAAATGCTACACTCAGCGGCACGACATTTGGCCCACCCTACATACATACATATATTAAATGCATAAGGACACCATGGGTTATTTTACAGCCAAAAAATTTACGGTTTTGATGTCACTCACTATCTGCAAATGTCACATGGATCACAGTAAGTAAATGACTTTGCTATAAACTTGCGACTCGTCCAACAGTCCAACTAACCTTTAATACTACACTGATGACGATGACTAAATCATTATTGTTATTTTATCGGCTCGATTTAGTATCTAGAGTGGTTTTCAGCCTCCCACGACCCAAGCAAAAGATTTGCAACAATAGCCGAGCTTGGCAAATGATTCAACCATGATTAGGGTTACCATACGTCTCGTATACCTATACGAGACTGTCACTAATCACTATACCTATTTATGTATCGCGTCCCGTATTCTCATTTGTCCTGTTTATCAATAAACACGTAGTTGTTGTTTTTTTAGTTGATTTTACAATATTTTTTACTAATAATGGTAACTACTCTAATAATGTTTTTATTTATTTGGCACTATTAGGTCCCGTATCCCGTAACACGGTACGTGGCAATTTTTTTATTTATTTTATTTTATAAATCAAAGCTTTTCAATTAGTGTCATCTAACGGAATAACATTTTTTATGATACGTACCCTTACTTAAAACTAAGTTACAAAGGTTTGAAATTTAAGACTAGACAGAGAAAGGCATACTTGCATGTGAAGTCTAAGAACCATCGTTAGAAAACCTTATTTCAAATTAAAAAAAAACGCATTCAAATTGGTCCACCCGTTTAAGAGCTACGGTGCCACAGACAGACACACATAGCGGTCAAACTTGTAACACCCCTTTTTTTGCCTCGGGGGTTAAAAACGGTGCAATACAAGACGGTCGTACAAAAAAAAACAATTTCAAAAACTGCATCTACACAAATTTGTGATTCACACAAAGTGTTGAAAGTTTTCCATAGAGCTTGGAAACTAATAAAATAATACATTTTTTAGGCAGCTGAATGTAGTTCCGGCTCGATGTGTTATACATATGTATTACCAATTATTGTGTAGACAACCCGGCTCAATCAAAGGCACCGTTGTATTCGCCAGCTACAATTTACAGCAGCAGAACACACGCTATAGATTATTCACCCCGCTGCCAGTCATCGCTAGGTCATGCGCGATGAACCTTAGCGTAGAAAAATTTGACAGTAGCAATATAAAATGACATAAGAGGCACAGAATACTTAGTCCTATACGACATTAAGGGTCTGGAAGGTGGACTTGGGTTCAGTCCAACGTTTCTGATTGGATGTTTCTCCAGACACACGTAATAATTCTGGACCATAGCGGAGTTTTTTTGCCGACTTTTGGCGTGTGAATCTAATTGCTGCTAGAGTTTGTAAGTGAAATCGTGCACTTGCAGCTGAAATTCTTTAATTTATTTAAGGTAGACGTCAACGTTCTGGTCACTGTCCCAGTAGTTGCCATCTATATTTCTATATCACTGTAGGGTGTCATTTATTGGGCCATTAACATGTCAAACACTAAGACAATTATCGTAATTTGTTTCTTGTTAGTTGACTAAGAAGTAAGGTGAATAAATCAACGCATCAATAATTTCTGGCTAATTAGAAAATAACGTCTTAATATTTCGATTTCCTGCGAGAGGTGCGCTGCGACCAAACCGCTGCTTAAAAAACGGTAACGGCACGGAATCGCAGTGACGCACCGTATGCGCACCGTTTTTATCGCATGCTCTCCACACCGCTGCTTAAAATACGGAATCGCAGTGACGTGTCGTAAACTTTAGGTCTTTACCGAATAAAAGTCGTGACGTTTACAGCACGTCACTGCGATTCCGCACCGTTTGCGTATTTTAAGCAGCGGTGAGGAGAGCATGCGATAAAAACGGTGCCTATACGGTGCGTCACTGCGATTCCGTGCCGTCACCGTTTTTTAAGCAGCGAAGCAGCCGCGCCTTAAATCTAATGCAAGAAAAGGCGGATAGCACAAATTTGTTACTTTTGCTGCAAAATCTAAATGGATAATTTCATTGACAAATCTGTGGTGAACAAGAACACTCAAGATGAAAAACGTGGCCAGAGCCAGACAGACACAGCGGAAGGTCAAATTACTTTTAATAAAACAGGCTGACGAGACTGTTAGACCCTTGGTACGATAATAAAAAACTCCTAAAAGCTCAACTAGGGATTTATACCGGCAATAAAGTATGAATTAATGGCCCACCCTTGAATAATATGATAGGTTAGAGAATTAATAGAACTGTAACGGAATTTCACTTGCAATCTAATTGTACAATCGTATTTAGGTTTCAATGCTAATAAGGACTTAGTGATAGATTTTGTCATTAATCGTATTAACGAAAAAAATATTTTTAGCTGAGGCCTAATTTTTAATGAACAAACACGTCTCGTAAGGTCATATGAACCGAAACTTCCCATTTCAAAGCAAAGTCGTGTTGAAAACTTGTTAAGTCTGTGGCACAATTAAAAACCGTTATAAATAATCTTCTCGACGCTCCAATGATGTCATAAGACGCGACAGCAAACCGCAATCATTTTAATATAAATTTCAGAAGCTAACCTGCAATTACTATCATTCAAGAACTGATTGTTGTGAGAAGTTGTGTGGTAAAGACCACTTTTGCTTCATGAAAATAAATGGCTTTTGTTTGTAGATGGCTTAAGATATATCTAGGCTATCCGCAATTAGTAAAATATAGAATTAAAAGTTAGATTATTTGTTCTAATAGCTAGCTAGGAAATTCAACCCTGCCTGAGGAATGACACTTAAATGGTATTAAACTGGGAAGATAAATAATCTAATTATAATTAGTCCTAATGCGTCTGTGTAATTTGGAAAAGTCAGATCCGACCTTATGCATTAAAATATCCCCTCAACGGAAAGAGATAGAAACATAAGTGTCAGTGTAGTAGATAGAGAAACAACTCATTATAACCGTAATGTGAATAAGTCAATTTCGTCGGATCTTCAGATCGGAGCTTATGCAACTCAAGCGTCAAGAATTAAACCTAATTTGTACAAACCAATATGAAACACATTACCCGACAATTCCCTTAACAAATTTGTTGCGTATGGCCCAGTTGCAAATCCTAAGTAGTAGAAGGCTGTAACACATCGAAGGAAATGGAATTTATTATTTATCCTCCGAGCATTAGGGAATTCGAGTCATTCACTTGACTTGGTACGAGACTGACTGGTATTGAATTTACGAGTAAAGCAATCAAGTGATAGAATAAAATATGTACTTAGATACTTTATCTGCTTTATCATCATTTCATCATCATCATCATCCGAATATACTGCTGGATATAGGCATCCCCCAAAGATTGCCACAATGACCAGGTCATTGGGGTTTTAAGATATTGTCCTCAATTTCATTAGCTGTTGATGTATTTGCAAGAGCCAGTTTGTCGACCCGGCATTGTTTCAAATATTACTCATATCGAAATGGGAAACCGTTAAGTTTCGGATTTAAAGTGTAACAAACATAACACCTCAACAAATAGTCTACATTACATTGTCTAATGGTAATGTTTAAAAAGTTTCTTTTGAATACTTACTTATTTTGTGTTCTGTTTTAATACATGTACATATCTACGACCAGAAATGTAATTTTAGCAGAAATTAAGTTTTCCATGAAAGGCATTTAGTGTGTAATTTTTGTAAAATTAAATGGTTCCTTTGTATCTTTGTATTTTGTTGTTTTGTGTGGTTTATTTTGTATTTATTGAAGTTAACATTTTATTGGGGTAATAATTTGTAATCGCTTAGGTTTGTTTTGTTTTTAGCTGTGATTATGATACCCGATTTCAGAGTTATAATGTTCTATTTATAATCTGATACTTAAAAAATAAATACGAATACATTAGTGAACTATGTTTAAATCGTAAAGGGCCTACTTAAACATAAATGTTATTCAAACACAATTTTAATCCCAGGGATGAAAGAACATAGTGTTATCCCTACTTCTTCTTCTTATACCTTACAAAAAGGTAGGTAAGTAAATATTAAGTCGCTGTTGTTTTGCATCTGTTTTAAACCGTATGCGTATCAAGTTCAATGACTTATGACCTCGTAGTTGAGCAGCGCGCTAAAAAAGCGCATAATAAAGAAAGATGCAAAAACTTAAACCACCACCGCAATGAGAAGAGGTGGCCAAAATATAAACTACCGCTGATAAAGATAAAAATAGTGTGCAGGAAGACGGTGGCGCCGTTGTTGGCTTGTAAGATAAGTTTGTAATGCCATGTGTACGTATAGTGGGTAAGTGTCGTGTGGGCGCAGCAAGACCACTCGCCCACGTCTTGCCTTTTCTGGAATCGAACCAGCTTTCATTGCATCGAGGAACCCGGTTGCTGATTCACCTATAACTATAGAAAGTGGTGTAGGTGTCTTATTGGGCTCAATTTCTTCTGAATAGAAGTGATGTATTGAATGATATTAAAATTAATGTTGATCGATGAATAAGGATTAATTTTAAGAAACTGCCAACGTTTCAATCAAGTTTTATCGCAATAACCTGCTTGCAATACAAACAAAAACTTAAAGAAGCATGCATCCTCTCGAGTAAAACTGAAAATAAGTTCTTGAATTTTAACCCAGAACTCATTCGTAGACGATATTTTTTTATTGCAGGCTAATCATCAGACACAGATGAGTAGTAAAATGGTGAATAATTATACTTATATAGGTACTGCGAATGAGATAATATAATAAATTGAAATAAATCTATATACGTAGATTTAATTTACCAATACCTTATATAATAATAATGAACAGCTTTGAAATAAGAAGGCTACTATCGCACTAGTATATCGTTGTATAGGATCGACTAAAAATGTAGATGAAGCATAATATCTATTCATCAATTTAGTTTACTGAAATTTTAGAATTCAGATACCAATTCTGCAGATTCATGAGAAAGTGGCTAAAAGTGCCGTGGGCGACAATCTAGTTTATATTGACGGCTTTAGTGCTTCTGTTATTTTCAAAGAATAGTGTAAGCCAATCTCAGGCGTTGAACCCAGTACTTGCAATTTATTTATGAAGGTCGTTGGAAATGTGTTTGATTATGTATATCATGACCTTCTGATCGTTTACATTCTTAGGCTATTACTTCGAGTCATGACTTCTTCAAGTTTCCTCATTTGGGACTTGCGTTTACATTTCATTAACCGACTTCTAAGGCACACGCTTGCATAGCTATTATTATTATATCTGACTGTTTGTCTTAGATTTCAGACTACTATGAGATAATCAGAATTGAATTTGGAAATAACTTTACTGTTAAATCATGTCACTATCACTTATTTACTATCGTTAACATCTAACCTTATTTTCACTGCGATTATTACAGTAATATTTAGGGAGTCTTCATGTGCAAGAACATCGATCTTCCCGGTTTTTTACACAGAAATGAACGAATAAACTTCCCGAAACGACCCATTAGGCGGCGGGGTTCGAGAAATTGCATTATCCCGTTGTACAGGAATTTACCTCGATTGCTTCTCCGGCCGTGTTTTTAATCAAGGCCTCCCCTTCGAGAATTCAGCCTCTTAGTGTCAATTTAATAACGTTTTTAGAACGTTCAATTCAAACGGGACAATATTGCTGTTTCAGATATTAAGTGGTGCTTGTGTAATATTTTTATAAAATACCATAATTTGAACTCAAACGAGCTACCAATGAGAAAATGTGTAATTCCAAAACAGAATGGCATTTCGAAAGGTTTACTAGAGGTTCTTATGTAGAACAAAATCATGACGTAATAAAAAGAAATATACTTAAGTCAAACTTCGTTACATTTATTTATTTTACTTATTTTATCGTTCGAAAATTCGTGTTTAACGATTATTCGTGTTTAATGTGATAATGTTTATTCATACTGGTTATTTGATACATGGGTTGTCAATGAACCATAAATCCTCTGTTTTCACGGACCATTTGACAAGAACAGTAGGAAAGTAATCGGTGATTAAGTCCACCCTCTCTAATAGTCCGCAAACTAAACAAGGCAGTGTGGGATGTATATTTCACCAAGAAAAAAAATTGTAATTTCGGATATATTCACTCAAAATGTTATCAAATACATATTCAATATATTGCAAGTCCACCTTTTGCTTATGCAGAGATATACGGGCAGCATCTTTCTAATAATTTTATTCCGCGGAGAGGTTAAATAAATTCAAAACGTTTTCAATACATAATACGAAAAAACATTAAGTTCATAATACATATATTTTTATTTATGCAAACATGAATGCCTATTGCACGTCGTAATAAGAAAAGTAAATGACAAAAACGTTGAAAGCAATAAATCATCGACATACAAACATCTGTTGACAATAAGCGAGTTCAGCGAGCCTGCTCTCAGGAGCCAGACAACCTTGAGTTTGGCTTCGGGAAAAATCGATGGAGGACCCTGATGAATACACTGGGAAAGTGTTACTTCGGCGCAATACGAATTGGGTATTTGCGAGAAAGCGGAATCGGTAGGTACTATAAGAATTTTAGTTATCTATCACACTTATCAAACACCATAGGTCCAATCAGATACATGTTTTGGCGCCTTTAGGTTGAAATTAATGTACCTATCTAATGAAAGATTAAATTACATCTCATTTCCAGAAAGTAGTTTTATTTCAACTATCCACATTTGGCATCACTCCGCGTAATAGTAGTTTAATCTTACTTACGTTCCTCAAAGCCTTAGGTTTAATAGTTACACCTAAATAGGAATATGTATAGTATACATATAGTAGTTTTTTAGATACAGACCACAGACCTATAGTGGTCCGAGTTAATTTGTCTGGTAACAGTCGTTTCATAAACTTGTGAGCAAAAATTTTATACCTACATAAGTAGGTATAACAAAGGCAAGATCAAATTATAGAACATCTTGAGTGCGGAAGATGAGTCACTAGCACCAACGGTTGCAGTCGGCCTTGCGGCCAACGGTCGTTGTCAATTTAAATTTAAACTTCGAACGAAAAAAATAACTTTCTCATTGGCTGGTAGGAACTTGTTTAACGGTCGCTGGATGACTAGTGATGACAAATCGTCTCTTCTTTTTTGTCTGTGAAATATTGCTGTTTACTTATACCTACCTAAATACGTTACTGCGTTGGACTGCTTGCTTATGCTAATTAGTAACTGCCAACCAGCAAATGGATGGGTGGATATTCATCTGTACTTATTCTAGTTTTACAAATATTTTCGAAACTAATATTAAACGATGTGTGCAGGTAGACACAAGCAAGAGCTCATCTCCGCTCATTAAGAATTGAGAGGTTTATATCCCCTAGTGAATTTTATCTGAACAATAATTTACACACAAAACAAAACCATGCTCGAGAAACTAAAGCGGAAAAAAATACCTACGCTTTTACCCCTGTCCTATTTCCACGTCCTTTCAAACGAGGTAGGCCAGCCCTCGCTGAATACCTATTCTATTTCTGGAGACGTTGAATCACACCGGATTACAAAGCTTAGCTCTTAGTTCGCTTATTTGAGTTGAGACTTAGATCCACCAAGCACTAATAATACTTAGTTAACCTACACAAGCACTAACGTACATAATACTTAGTTAACTTACAAAACATATCTGACACGATAGTACATAAGTAGGTACTGAATTTTAAGTATAGTATACCGCTATTTATTGTTTGTCTCGCAACACAAGTTATAGTGCTAGTTGTGTTGAAACTTTACAACGAAATGAGACAAGGTGCCCTTTGTATACTCAAAGGTTGACTGGTAGAGATCCGTTAAAGGGATAAGTTCGCCTTTGTACATATATCTCAATGTTTGTCAATTGTGTTTGTTTAATTATTTTGTACAATATAGAGTTTACATTCAGGGATCTCGGAAACTGCTATACTTAACGGTTTCGATTAAATTAGCTACACGTGAGGGCTTTCAAAGGCGAACAATCGTTCTAGCTTAGTTTTATCTTTCGGAAAACACGGGTTTTCGAGTTTTAACCAGAGTTGACTGAAAATGCTACATACTACATACAAATTACATGTTACTGGTATGAGTGGAGCAGCTCTACATACATTCCAGTGGTCAAGAGAAATTAAAACATTTAGATAGGTAGGGTGGTGGCTTTTGAGAGGCGTAAAAACTATTAGCCCATAGATATTCTACCTTCCTGATCGAAAGCTAGGTAGGACAGAAACTAAGCCCTAGGAGAAAGGACCACAACTTAACTATAGGTATAAGTATGCCACTAGTTTTTCTGCTGGTGGGATTGGTGGACCATGTGGGCCATTGTTTGAGCACCTACTGCTGTAATTGTAACCTACTTTTCATGTAATTTAAATATTTGCATTAAATGAAGAATGAACTAAAAGAATTTCTTTGCTCACTCACCCGCAACCTTATGATAGCTAAGTTTATGTAAAATATGCGCATTCATATGGTTCATGTGGTTGTCTTGCTCTGAAGATGAGCTCTGGTTGAGTTCGAAACGCGTTAGTGTAGTGTGATGGTGGTGATAGATGCGTTTGTGTAGTTTGTGTGTTCTTACAGTGTGGAGCTGGAAGAACTGCACAAACACAGATATCTTGCATAAACTTAGCATATCATAAGGTAGCGAGTAAGCAAAGAAAATCTTTTAGTTCATTGATATGGAGGGTGATTATTCAAGCATTTCAACCGCCTCATTTATCTGACACTTTTCTGTAAAAATGGCCGAATATTTTGAACATGAAACTACCATGAGACTCACTCATATTAAATAATGACCCAGATAACTCACGTCTTAAATCGAGTTAAGCTCGATATGTTTCCGCTAATCCATAGCCCTTCTACGTCTTCGGAGCAACGCGATCAGCGGCTCAGGGTGAGTGCGCGTGTTGCAGCAGCCGCTGAGTCGCGTTGCTCCGAAGACGAAGAGCTACGGATTAGCCCGAAACACGTCGAGCTAAACTCGATTTAAGACGTGAGTTATTCGGGTCATTATATTTAATATGGCCGAATATTCTTATAGTTTTTTAGTTATCTGGTAGAAATACAGGAACTCTTAACAAATAATTGAAAACAACATCAAAATCTACAGCCAATTCATAAAAAATGTGACCAGATAAATGTAGCGGTTGAAACACTCGAATTAACACCCTGGACCTCCGCAAAGTAACACCTGATTAAATAAATTATTTAAATAAAGAAATCCTGTAGATTTGAGGCAAACAGAAACTTATAGATCGTAAAAACTTATCTACATTTTTTTCTCAAAAGGGTTAAAGGATTAGTTTCAAATATTTGTTATGTGATATTATCATTTTAAACTCATTACTAAATACCTCATGCAAAATATAAGAAAAAATATACAGTTCCAAGGAGAATCTGCTATTATTTTGAAGTTGATTAAAATAAGCAACATAATATTTGGCCAGTATGGGTTTCTGAGTTATTAGATCTATACGCTAATAAGCAGTACAGTACCAGTTGATAGACAAACACACATACTAAATTACTGGGACTAGAGATTTAAAATTTGACAGACACCTATAATTTGAGAATCATAGAAGTTCACTAAGAAGTCATTAAAAAAACCCCACTGGAACCAGTCTATTTTTATTTTCATGGGGTAAACCCGCAGGCATAAGCTAGTATATTAAGAGTAGTAAATTTATTGTCACTACATCCTTAGTTATAGTATAAAGACAAAAGTAATTTCATACATGTCTTTTACCTCTTCACATATGAACTGCTAAACCAATTTACATGAAATTTGTATGCAGATAGAGCCTGGGAAGGACATAATGAATATATTTGTGTTAGAAAATTGCAGGGTTCTAGCAGAATATAGATCAGTGGTTCCCAAAGTGGTCTAGATGGACCCCCAGGGGTTCACAGGAGAACAGTTCGAGGTCCACATTGGTATGAAAAAAAACTTTTGAAAGTGGTCTACATAGACTATAGGCAATTGGTATTTCTTAATTAACTCAATTTAAGTATCCTACTAATATAATTTGTAAATGCGAGTTTATTTTCACATAAGTAAATTATTTCTTATTCATGAATGAATATGAATATAACTTAACAAAAACTACAATATAATTTTTAGAAATTCAAACACCAGCCATATAGTAATTAATATTTTTTTAAATGGAGAACAAAGGAATCAAAATTACTTATTTCTAGAAAAATTGCTAGATGAAGTATGTTAATGCCAATTAAAAATTAAAGAATGTTAAAGAATTAGAACTAGAAGAAATTAGAAGAAGGTTAAATACGAAAAGTTGTCTACTATAGGTAAATTAAAATTATCCTAAAATGTTTCAAAAGCTAAAATTACCAAATATTGTGACAAAAATTGTTGTAGAAATTAGTCAGAATTTCAAAATTTTGAAGTAATAAAAGATATCAGTACACATGTGTATGCAACTCATTTGCTGGAGGGTAACTCGAGGGTAAATGAAATAACTTAAAACAAATTTTTGTTCGTATTGTATCCTTAGATAGTTAAGACGTTCGTAAAATATTAATTTAAATTAGTAAGTACATCATTCTTTCTGTCCGATCCGCTGCAGGTGTAAGTAGAACAAAGAAAATTGACGTAAATTCAGTACGAAAGATATTAGACAAATTCCAATAAGAAAATAAACATACATTAGATTTGCACTTTAAGTTCCGATAATCTAGATATAAATAATGTACGAAAAAAAAAGAAATTACTTACATTTGTTTTCAACTTCCATGGCTTTGTCCGGAAGGAAATAAAACACAAAGAATTATTTAGTTCGTCTTCTGGTAGCGTCCTCCTGACACAAGCAACAGATGCTCTCTAACTAAAACTTTATTTCTTTCAGCAACTTCGTAACTTCTGTTACGCCGTTTAACAGTTACAAAATTTAAACTGAAGAAAGGAAGGCAGGATGTCAAGTAATTTTGGCAGCTCAATTCAATATTTTTCTGTAATGAAGTTTTGTTTGACACCAAAACACAACGACCGCTTCCTGCTACCTGATTGGTCGAAGTCAAATTTACCGCTTTTTTTTTCAAACGAAATCGACCTGTGATCTATGAAGCCGATTCGTTCAGAAATTTTCCAAACTTTTCTCGACTCTGAAAAGGTTTCATTTTTAGCGGCTAAAGTAATATTTCTCATATTTAAAGAAATTTATTAATAAATTAAACAAAAAAGAAATAAGAAAATCGCGATGTTAATTTATGAGATACAATACGCTAGCGCCATCTGTTTTCATCTGCCTGTACTAATATGGCTGACCTTTGGAAGCAAGATTATACCGGCGCGATTTGTTGATTTCTTTAATTTGAAAATTTACCCCGTGAAAACAAATAAAATAAAAAAACAAAAGTTTCTATTTCTAAATAAATAATTTAATAATATAAAACAACAGTTTAGCACAGCGTAGTATACGCACAATGTTTGTTTATTAACAAGGTGCTTGTTAGTTAAAGAACAATTCACATTAAATACATTACACAATTTTTTGGCATTCGTTGAAATAAACAGTGATTAATTTAATAAGTAAGTATACCCTTGAAGTTATTTAACATACAAATACACAGGCTTTGAATTAAAATTAGCTCAATGGGAAACTAACAATTCATTCAATAGGTAATAAAAGAAATGTAAAGTTACCTACTTCAATTGAAGTCAATTCTGCCTTTTCAATTTATTTAGAGACAATGACGTACAGCAGCGCTACTGAAGTCGAAGTTCGTATCGTACCGTCCCTCTTTCTCTCGTATAAAATAGTATAAGCGTCAGAGGCACCGCACGATACGAACTTCGAGTTTAGAGTTTCGTAATAGCCCTGCAGATATGGGATTATGTCTAAGAAAATTCAACATTTTGACGGGGGCTTTTGAAGATCATATTATGCTCATTCCAACGATACGGAATTATCTTTATTTAGGTGCATAGCGTAGAGTCAACATTTAATTAACGGTTTACTTCTAAGTTCTAATGGAATGGATGCTTTATGCATTTTACCGCCTACGGCATTCCAAATACAGCCAGCGACGTCCGCATACCAAAATAATCTTTTAAATATTCATACATATCATTCTTCTAGTATGCCAACAAAACAGCAAGTTACGAATAGCATGTTGCACATCGTTGTGTATTATTAATTATGATTATAAATAAAGATACACAACACATCAAATTTCGAAGTAAAACCAAGCCCTTAAAATAAACACATGACACAAAACATTTATACATGTTAACTTATGCATGTAAGTATAATACAAATAGCTACTTGTAGAAATTATGAAAATTCATTGGCCACTTGTTAATTTCGTTGTTTACGAATAAATATCCAACAGGTACCACCAAGAATAGGTTTACTCTTCTGGGTTAATCAGACGCGACATTTTTACCTACTAAGTATGGTAGGACCTTTTTTACAAGCACATAAAATCGCCATTATTATGGTCAAGACCTTCAGAGAAGATGCATACTTTTGTTAGTATATTATTTACTCATTTACCTAATTACCTAGTTCATGGTTCATGCTAACTTTTGTGAATCAACTTGTTAGTATCAAACTTGCAGTAGCTATTTCAATTCATGTTTTTTTGTGGAACCTTGTGGGTCATGGTATGGTATGGTATGTAGCGGGATAATTATGATTGTAGGTCCTATACAACAACGTTGCCAGAGGTTGGTCTTATCAATACAGGACAGCGTTCCACAATGCTTTGAACTACCTGGTTAAGTCCGCGTGCGACCTATTGTAAAGTCCATAAATCGGGATACTTCGCCTAATAAGGCATGAACTTAGGTTCAAATACATTGTGAATTTACAAAGAAATGGTAGGTTTACTAAGTATGTTGAATAATCTAAGTGTCAAGTCAAGAGTTTATCGAGTCCACGCAGTTACCAAATAAGAGTAACTCCGTAGCCTTGTTTGTTATCCCATAATAACTAGATCGTTCGTACCTATACTTTCCCACATAAAATTTAAAGTTGATCTAAATGTAAATTTAAACTAAACGATAACTTTACTAATAATTAAACATAGAAATCGCATAAGAGCGTCGCTTACATTTATTCAAAACTAATACAGAAATAATACATTTCTTATTACAATGGTCAAAACTAATAATAATTGTCATTTTTCGTTATTGCCAATAAAAAATAACTCAAATATGATTAATTAGGTATCTAAAATACATTTGAGTAGCTCAATCACTTTGGGACGTCCTTTAAATCAAGGCTCCCAAAACGGTGCATCAAGACGCCCCGAGGCGTCGCAGCGCCGGATGTCGTCGGATGATCTAGGTCACTCTAGGTCTACTGAGGATAGAGTTATACCTTGTTGAGCATACGAATGGAGACGTCACGATGGAAGGCATTCATTATAATGTGAGTTGTTTAGAGAGGGAAGGTCACGCCAAATTTTATCTGATCTCATGTGAGGGACTAGGCAAATATCACGTTATTTTTCTGCAAAAAAAAATGATGGTGTCTCCGCTTAACTATGGGGTGGGTAGCACAGTAGATCTAAAATATGTATTATATAAAATCTCAAGTGAGATTTTAGTGAGATTTGCAGGTGGTTGGACCTTGTGCAAGGTCCGCCCGGATTGCTACCACCATCTTGCTCGCTAATCCTGCCGTGAAGCAGCAGTGCTTGCACTGTTGTGTTTCGGCGTGGAGAGTAAGACAGCCGGTGAAATAACTGGCACTTGAGGTATTCCATCTTAGCCTCTAGGTTGGCAACGCATCTGCAATACCCTGGTGTTACAGTTCTATGGGCGGTGGGTGATCTCTTACCATCAGGAGACCCACTTGCTCGTTTGCAATCCAGTCGAATAAAAAAAAAAAAAAAAATTTAAAACAATCTCACCGAGAGAGGGAGAGGGTTGAACTCGCCAAAATAGCCTCACTTGCGCGCCGCTAAATGGGTTCGGACGATGCCGTATTAGTACCGTACACTTATGCTGATTCCCTGATTCTATAGCGTTCTATAGCGTTGTCTCTCACAAAGCGATAAAACTAAAAAAATCGTACGGGCATTGCGTTAAATAAAAAAACACAGTAGGTACGTAACAATAAATGATAATGAGACTAAACTAAATTAACAAAATAACAAGACGTAACATAAATCTAATTAAATTAGTTTTGTTCGTTTACGATTTACCTCTATGTTGTATAATATTTGCATTTCATTAGTGATCTACGTACAGACTATTTGTTTCTTTAAATAGCAAAAACAATATAGTGTATTTTTTAGGGTTCCGTACTCGAATGGCAACAAACGGAACCCTATTAATGTCACTTTGCTGTCCGTCTGTCTGTCTCTCACAAAGCTGTAATAGTAAACAGCTGAAATTTACACATAGTTGATGTGTATTTCAATTTCCGGTACAACCTATGAATAAATAAACTACAATAAGAAATAATAAAAATTAAATTAAATTTCAAATCAAGCTCCCCTGGCACAAGAAACGTATTTTTTTTATAAGAACCGGTCAAGCGTGAGTTGATCTTTGAAAAAAATTTAAACAGTAATTTATCTGTCTGTTGCAATATACTCTATGAACCTTAATACTTAAGTACTTAGTCCCTTTGATTTTTAAAACTTTGTGTGTTGTATAGTATTTTTGCCTTGACTGCACGGAACCCTCGGTGTACGAGCTCGGCTCGAACTTGGCCGATTTTTTATTGTACCTTGATTTAGAAAAATGTGACCTCGACAAGGCTAATACTGTATTAGTATGCATCTCATACCAAATTAGTAATTCAATAGATAATTAGATTAATTAGTGTAGTCGAAGGCTACTTAAGTCTGTTGTAATTATAGGGGTGACCTTTGATAGTTTATGTAATGTGTAATAGAAAAAAATTTGATTCAGTTTACCAATTAGATCGCTAAAAATTTAAGTAAAACAACAGAACAACACTAGCGCTATCATACCTTATTGTGAAAGTTTTTATAAAAAATCTAGCTCATTTTTAACAACGAAAATATATCGCTTATTGTGAAAAGAGAGAGATAGAAGACGATCGAGTCATATACATGATACACTAGTGTTTACCCACGGCTTCGCACACGTGAATCATTAGATCCAGCAGCTGAATTGAAATGTTCGGTCTTTTAAAAATTCCCGTGGAAATTCCGGAAAATTAAATCGTGGTTTTCATTGACGTTACATTAAAAACCATCATGTAAATTTTCATGACTAAGCCCAACTGTTGTTATTTCGTAATTTTATCCCTATCCTGTGGGAATATCGGAATAAAAAGCAGCTATCTACATACCAAATTTCATCCAAATCCGTCCAGCCGTTTCAGCGTGAAGGAGTAACAAACATACTCACTATTAGTGATATTATGTTTATGGTACAAACAACCCATCTAAGACAAAGTGTATTAATGATACAATACCAACTGTAAAGGCTTACATGACAATATAATATAATAACATACCTGGCTTTACGTATCATACAGTTTTTATATGTCACTTTTACTTTTTGTTTCAGAAAATCTTGGGACACGTAGCGACATCTAACGGTGATTTTATGAAGTACTGATTAGACTGTTAAGTGTTCCAAAAATTTCAAGTGATAATTTAAGAATATGCCTATTTATTCTGACAAAATAAAAATAAATTAATACTATAAGACTAATGGAAACATGTTGAGTATTTTTGAATAAATAATATTAATTTACATACAACATTAAAATAGAGAATACAAGAAGTACGGCCATATCCATTGGTAAAATAAAAGGAAAACTAATTATTTCATATTTCTCAATTGTAAACTTATTGTTAATTTTAAAGCAATCTTGCAGCAAACATAATAAATTATGCCAAGCATACTTTTTTAGGTGTCTGAATAGATGAAAAGAAGAGTCAAATGTAAACTAGATTACATTTTTTGCTGCAAGTAACCATTATATACTTGGGGAGCAAAGAAATCGAGCCAGCCTTGCAATTTTTTACGTTGATTTTTATGTTTTTTAGGTTGTAAGTGTTATCATGGAAACATAAAAATATGCAAGGTTGGTTCAATTTCTTTGCTACCAAGTGTAGTATATGGCACAATAAGTATTTAAATTAGTTTAAGATAAAAAATCTCGTCAATTGTTTAAATTTAAAGAATTGGGGTGGCAGCACCAAAACTACCACAAACAACACATTACTTAGAAAATATTAAGTCACTATGGTCATTTACCAGGAAATGGTAGACAAAATGGGCCTTCTTCTTGTCAATGATTTGCTTGTTTATCCTCGATTGAGGCTCCTGTGCTTGATTGGGGTTGTCTCTCAAAAATATGGCTCCGAATAAGGTTGATAATGTTTTAGAGTCCAAACCATTCTCAGCACTGTGTTGCAATGCCTCTTGCAAAAACTCACATAAGTATAAAAAGACGTTTTTTCTGAACTCC
>NC_133474.1:2621281-2671623 GCF_025370935.1 Choristoneura fumiferana
TCAGCCTCCCACGACCCAAGCAAAAGATTTGCAACAATAGCCGAGCTTGGCAAATGATTCAACCATGATTAGGGTTACCATACGTCTCGTATACCTATACGAGACTGTCACTAATCACTATACCTATTTATGTATCGCGTCCCGTATTCTTATTTGTCCTGTTTATCAATATACACGTAGTTGTTGTTTTTTTAGTTGTTATTTTACAATATTTTTTACTAATAGTAAAGTAACTACTCTAATAATGTTTTTATTTATTTGGCACTATTAGGTCCCGTATCCCGTAACACGGTACGTGGCAATTTTTTTATTTATTTTATTTTATAAATCAAAGCTTTTCAATTAGTGTCATCTAACGGAATAACATTTTTTATGATACGTACCCTTTACAAAGGTTTGAAATTTAAGACTAGACAGAGAAAGGCATACTTGCATGTGAATTCTAAGAACCATCGTTAGAAAACCTTATTTCAAATTTAAAAAAAAACGCATTCAAATTGGTCCACCCGTTTAAGAGCTACGGTGCCACAGACAGACACATATAGCGGTCAAACTTGTAACACCCCTTTTTTTGCCTCGGGGGTTAAAAACGGTGCAATACAAGACGGTCGTACAAAAAAAAAAACAATTTCAAAAACTGCATCTACACAAATTTGTGATTCACACAAAGTGTTGAAAGTTTTCCATAGAGCTTGGAAACTAATAAAAGAATACATTTTTTAGGCAGCTGAATGTAGTTCCGGCTCGATGTGTTATACATATGTATTACCAATTATTGTGTAGACAACCCGGCTCAATCAAAGGCACCGTTGTATTCGCCAGCTACAATTTACAGCAGCAGAACACACGCTATAGATTATTCACCCCGCTGCCAGTCATCGCTAGGTCATGCGCGATGAACCTTAGCGTAGAAAAATTTGACAGTAGCAATATAAAATGACATAAGAGGCACAGAATACTTAGTCCTATACGACATTAAGGGTCTGGAAGGTGGACTTGGGTTCAGTCCAACGTTTCTGATTGGATGTTTCTCCAGACACACGTAATAATTCTGGACCATAGCGGAGTTTTTTTGCCGACTTTTGGCGTGTGAATCTAATTGCTGCTAGAGTTTGTAAGTGAAATCGTGCACTTGCAGCTGAAATTCTTTAATTTATTTAAGGTAGACGTCAACGTTCTGGTCACTGTCCCAGTAGTTGCCATCTATATTTCTATATCACTGTAGGGTGTCATTTATTGGGCCATTAACATGTCAAACACTAAGACAATTATCGTAATTTGTTTTTTTTTTTTTTAATTTATTTATTTCTTGTTAGTTGACTAAGAAGTAAGGTGAATAAATCAACGCATCAATAATTTCTGGCTAATTAGAAAATAACGTCTTAATATTTCGATTTCCTGCGAGAGGTGCGCTGCGACCAAACCGCTGCTAAAACGGTAACGGCACGGAATCGCAGTGACGCACCGTATGCGCACCGTTTTTATCGCATGCTCTCCACACCGCTGCTTAAAATACGGAATCGCAGTGACGTGTCGTAAACTTTATCCCATTCTCTTCAAGCCATGTTAACTAACAAATGCTGCTTTCTAAGAAATACAATGTCAAAGTGACAGATAAGGACAAACGAATTTTCGGCACTTTGATGTCGTTTGAATAACGTAGGTCTTTACCGAATAAAAGTCGTGACGTTTACAGCACGTCACTGCGATTCCGCACCGTTTGCGTATTGTAAGCAGCGGTGTGGAGAGCATGCGATAAAAACGGTGCCTATACGGTGCGTCACTGCGATTCCGTGCCGTCACCGTTTTTTAAGCAGCGAAGCAGCCGCGCCTTAAATCTAATGCAAGAAAAGGCGGATAGCACAAATTTGTTACTTTTGCTGCAAAATCCAAATGGATAATTTCATTGACAAATCTGTGGTGAACAAGAACACTCAAGATGAAAAACGTGGCCAGAGCCAGACAGACACAGCGGAAGGTCAAATTACTTTTAATAAAACAGGCTGACGAGACTGTTAGACCCTTGGTACGATAATAAAAAACTCCTAAAAGCTCAACTAGGGATTTATACCGGCAATAAAGTATGAATTAATGGCCCACCCTTGAATAATATGATAGGTTAGAGAATTAGTAGAACTGTAACGGAATTTCGCTTGCAATCTAATTGTACAATCGTATTTAGGTTTCAATGCTAATAAGGACTTAGTGATAGATTTTGTCATTAATCGTATTAAGGAAAAAAATATTTTTAGCTGAGGCCTAATTTTTAATGAACAAACACGTCTCGTAAGGTCATATGAACCGAAACTTCGCATTTCAAAGCAAAGTCGTGTTGAAAACTTGTCAAGTCTGTGGCACAATTAAAAACCGTTATAAATAATCTTCTCGACGCTCCAATGATGTCATAAGACGCGACAGCAAACCGCAATCATTTTAATATAAATTTCAGAAGCTAACCTGCAATTACTATCATTCAAGAACTGATTGTTGTGAGAAGTTGTGTGGTAAAGACCACTTTTGCTTCATGAAAATAAATGGCTTTTGTTTGTAGATGGCTTAAGATATATCTAGGCCATCCGCAATTAGTAAAATATAGAATTAAAAGTTAGATTATTGTTCTAATAGCTAGCTATTAGAACAATAATCTAACTTCAACCCTGAGGAGAAAAAAGGAAATTCAACCCTGCCTGAGGAATGACACTTAAATGGTATTAAACTGGGAAGATAAATAATCTAATTATAATTAGTCCTAATCATCATCATCATCCCAGCCTATATACGTCCCACTGCTGGGCACAGGCCTCCTCTCAGAACAAGAGGGCTTGGGCCATAGTTCCCACGCGGGCCCAGTGCGGATTGGGAACTTCACACACACCATTGAATTGCTTCGCAGGTTTGTGCAGGTTTCCTCACGATGTTTTCCTTCACCGCAAAGCTCGTGGTAAATTTCAAATGTAATTCCGCACATGAATTTCGAAAAACTCAGAGGTGCGAGCCGGGGTTTGAACCCACGACCCTCTGCTTGAGAGGCGATAGGTCAAACCACTAGGCCACCACGGCTTCTAATTAGTCCTAATGCCTCCTAATAATGGAAAAGTCAGATCCGACCTTATGCATTAAAATATCCCCTCAACGGAAAGAGATAGAAACATAAGTGTCAGTGTGGTAGATAGAGAAACAACTCATTATAACCGTAATGTGAATAAGTCAATTTCGTCGGATCTTCAGATCGGACCTTATGCAACTCGAGTCAAGAATTGTTATTAAACCTAATTTGTACAAACCAATATGAAACACATTACCCGACAATTCCCTTAACAAATTTGTTGCGTATGACCCAGTTGCAAATCCTAAGGAGTAGAAGGCTGTAACACATCGAAGGAAATGGAATTTATTATTTATCCTCCGAGCATTAGGGAATTCGAGTCATTCACTTGACTTGGTACGAGACTGACTGGTATTGAATTTACGAGTAAAGCAATCAAGTGATAGAATAAAATATGTACTTAGATACTTTATCTGCTTTATCATCATTTCATCATCATCATCATCCGAATATACTGCTGGATATAGGCATCCCCCAAAGATTGCCACAATGACCAGGTCATTGGGGTTTTAAGATATTGTCCTCAATTTCATTAGCTGTTGATGTATTTGCAAGAGCCAGTTTGTCGACCCGGCATTGTTTCAAATATTACTCATATCGAAATGGGAAACCGTTAAGTTTCGGATTTAAAGTGTAACAAACATAACACCTCAACAAATAGTCTACATTACATTGTCTAATGGTAATGTTTAAAAAGTTTCTTTTGAATACTTAATTATTTTGTGTTCTGTTTTAATACATGTACATATCTACGACCAGAAATGTAATTTTAGCAGAAATTAAGTTTTCCATGAAAGGCATTTAGTGTGTAATTTTTGTAAAATTAAATGGTTCCTTTGCATCTTTGTATTTTGTTGTTTTGTGTGGTTTATTTTGTATTATTTGAAGTTTAACATTTTATTGCGGTCTATAATTTGTAATCGCTTAGGTTTGTTTTGTTTTTAGCTGTGATTTTAATACCCGATTTCAGAGTTATAATATTCTATTTATAATCTGATAAAAAATAAATTCGAATACATTAGTGAACTATGTTTAATTCGTAACTGAACAATTTTAATCCAAGGGATGAAAGAACATAGTTTTAAGATTGTTTTTTTGGATTTTTTTTGTATATTTTATATCAATTCCAAATTTTTACTTTTACGGTCATCGCGTAAAACCTAAATTGAAAATACAAACTGAAATATAGATGCACAGAAAAACCAGAAAAATAAGACCATCACTGGGAATCGAACCCAGGTCCAGGTTTATCCCTAGTTCTTCTTCTTATACCTTACAAAAAGGTAGGTAAGTAAATATTAAGACGCTGTTGTTTTGCATCTGTTTTAAACCGTATGCGTATCAAGTTCAATGACTTATGACCTCGTAGTTGAGCAGCGCGCTAAAAAAGCGCATAATAAAGAAAGATGCAAAAACTTAAAACTCCACCGCAATGAGAAGAGGTGGCCAAAATATAAACTACCGCTGATAAAAATAAAAATAGTGTGCAGGAAGACGGTGGCGCCGTTGTTGGCTTGTAAGATAAGTTTGTAATGCCATGTTGTGTACGTATAGTGGGTAAGTGTCGTGTGGGCGTAGTAAGACCACTCGCCCACGTCTTGCCTTTTCTGGATTCGAACCAGCTTTCATTGCATCGAGGAACCCGGTTGCTGATTCACCTATAACTATAGAAAGTGGTGTAGGTGTCTTATTGGGCTCAATTTCTTCTGAATATAAGTGATGTATTGAATGATAATAATATTAAAATTAATGTTGATCGATGAATGAGGATTAATTTTAAGAAACTGCCAACGTTTCAATCAAGTTTTATCGCAATAACCTGCTTGCAATACAAACAAAAACTTAAAGAAGCATGCATCCTCTCGAGTAAAACTGAAAATAAGTTCTTGAATTTTAACCCAGAATTCGTAGACGATATTTTTTTATTGCAGGCTAATCATCAGACACAGGTGAGTAGTAAAATGGTGGATAATTATACTTATATAGGTACTGCGAATGAGATAATATAATAAATTGAAATAAATCTATATACGTAGATTTAATTTACCAATACCTTATATTATAATAATGAACAGCTTTGAAATAAGAAGGCTACTATCGCACTAGTATATCGTTGTATAGGATTGACTAAAAATGTAGATGAAGCATAATATCTATTCATCAATTCATAATATATATTCATCAATTTAGTTCACTGAAATTTTAGAATTCAGATACCAATTCTGCAGATTCATGAGAAAGTGGCTAAAAGTGCCGTGGGCGACAATCTAGTTTATATTGACGGCTTTAGTGCTTCTGTTATTTTCAAAGAATAGTGTAAGCCAATCTCAGGCGTTGAACCCAGTACTTGCAATTTATTTATGAAGGTCGTTGGAAATGTGTTTGATTATGTATATCATGACCTTCTGATCGTTTACATTCTTAGGCTATTACTTCGAGTCATGACTTCTTCAAGTTTCCTCATTTGGGACTTGCGTTTACATTTAATTAACTGACTTCTAAGGCACACGCTTGCATAGCTATTATTATTATATCTGACTGTTTGTCTTAGATTTCAGACTACTATGAGATAATCTGAATTGAATTTGGAAATAACTTTACTGTTAAATCATGTCACTATCACTTATTTACTATCGTTAACATCTAACCTTATTTGCACTGCGATTATTACAGTAATATTTAGGGAGTCTTCATGTGCAAGAACATCGATCTTCACGGTTTTTTACACAGAAATGAACGAATAAACTTCCCGAAACGACCCATTAGGCGGCGGGGTTCGAGAAATTGCATTATCCCGTTGTACAGGAATTTACCTCGATTGCTTCTCCGGCCGTGTTTTTAATCAAGGCCTCCCCTTCGAGAATTCAGCCTCTTAGTGTCAATTTAATAACATTTTTAGAACGTTCAATTCAAACGGGACAATATTGCTGTTTCAGAGATTAAGTGGTGCTTGTGTAATATTTTTATAAAATACCATAATTTGAACTCAAACGAGCTACCAATGAGAAAATGTGTAATTCCAAAACAGAATGGCATTTCGAAAGGTTTACTAGAGGTTCTTATGTAGAACAAAATCATGACGTAATAAAAAGAAATATACTTAAGTCAAACTTCGTTACATTTATTTATTTTACTTATTTTATCGTTCGAAAATTCGTGTTTAACGATGAAAGCATGTGATAATGTTTATTCATACTGGTCATTTGATACATGGGTTGTCAATGAACCATAAATCCTCTGTTTTCACGGACCATTTGACAAGAACAGTAGGAAAGTAATCGGTGATTAAGTCCACCCTCTCTAATAGTCCGCAAACTAAACAAGACAGTATGGGATGTATATTTCACCAAGAAAAAAAAATTGTAATTTCGGATATATTCACTCAAAATGTTATCAAATACATATTCAATATATTGCAAGTCCACCTTTTGCTTATGCAGAGATATACGGGCAGCATCTTTCTAATAATTGTATTCCGCGGAGAGGTTAAATAAATTCAAAACGTTTTCAATACATAATACGAAAAAACATTAAGTTCATAATACATATATTTTTATTTATGCAAACATGAATGCCTATTGCACGTCGTAATAAGAAAAGTAAATGACAAAAACGTTGAAAGCAATAAATCATCGACATACAAACATCTGTTGACAATAAGCGAGTTCAGCGAGCCTGCTCTCAGGAGCCAGACAACCTTGAGTTTGGCTTCGGGAAAAATCGATGGAGGACCCTGATGAATACACTGGGAAAGTGTTACTTCGGCGCAATACGAATTGGGTATTTGCGAGAAAGCGGAATCGGTAGGTACTATAAGAATTTTAGTTATCTATCACACTTATCAAACACCATAGGTCCAATCAGATACATGTTTTGGCGCCTTTAGGTTGAAATTAATGTACCTAATGAAAGATTAAATTCCATCTCATTTCCAGAAAGTAGTTTTATTTCAACTATCCACATTTGGCATCACTCCGCGTAATAGTAGTTTAATCTTACGTCACGTTCCTCAAAGCCTTAGGTTTAATAGTTACACCTAAATAGGAATATGTATAGTATACATATAGTAGTTTTTTAGATACAGACCACAGACCTATAGTGGTCCGAGTTAATTTGTCTGGTGGTACAGTCGAGTTCATAAACTTGTGAGCAAAAATGTTATACCTACATAAGTAGGTATAACAAAGGCAAGATCAAATTATAGAACATCTTGAGTGCGGAAGATGAGTCACTAGCACCAACGGTTGCAGTCGGCCTTGCGGCCAACGGTCGTTGTCAATTTAAATTTAAACTTCGAACGAAAAAAATAACTTTCTCATTGGCTGGTAGGAACTTGTTTAACGGTCGCTGGATGACTAGTGATGACAAATCGTCTCTTCTTTTTTGTCTGTGAAATATTGCTGTTTACTTATACCTACCTAAATACGTTACTGCGTTGGACTGCTTGCTTATGCTAATTAGTAACTGCCAACCAGCAAATGGATGGGTGGATATTCATCTGTACTTATTCTAGTTTTACAAATATTTTCGAAACTAATATTAAACGATGTGTGCAGGTAGACACAAGCAAGAGCTCATCTCCGCTCATTAAGAAATGAGAGGTTTATATCCCGTAGTGAATTTTATCTGAACAATAATTTACACACAAAACAAAACCATGCTCGAGAAACTAAAGCGGAAAAAAATACCTATGCTTTTACCCCTGTCCTATTTCCACGTCCTTTCAAACGAGGTAGGCCAGCCCTCGCTGAATACCTATTCTATTTCTGGAGACGTTGAATCACACCGGATTACAAAGCTTAGCTCTTAGTTCGCTTATTTGAGTTGAGACTTAGATCCAACCAAGCACTAAGTAATAATACTTAGTTAACTTACAAAACATATCTGACACGATAGTACATAAGTAGGTACTGAATTTTAAGTATAGTATACCGCTATTTATTGTTTGTCTCGCAACACAAGTTATAGTGCTAGTTGTGTTGAAACTTTACAACGAAATGAGACAAGGTGCCCTTTGTATACTCAAAGGTTGACTGGTAGAGATCCCTTAAAGGGATAAGTTCGCCTTTGTACATATATCTCAATGTTTGTCAATTGTGTTTGTTTAATTATTTTGTACAATATATAGTTTACATTCAGGGATCTCGGAAACTGCTATACTTAACGGTTTCGATTAAATTAGCTACACGTGAGGGCTTTCAAAGGCGAACAATCGTTCTAGCTTAGTTTTATCTTTCGGAAAACACGGGTTTTCGAGTTTTAACCAGAGTTGACTGAAAATGCTACATACTACATACAAATTACATGTTACTGGTATGAGTGGAGCAGCTCTACATACGTTCCAGTGGTCAAGAGAAATTAAAACATTTAGATAGGTAGGGTGGTGGCTTTTGAGAGGCGTAAAAACTATTAGCCCATAGATATTCTACCTTCCTGATCGAAAGCTAGGTAGGACAGAAACTAAGCCCTAGGAGAAAGGACCACAACTTAACTATAGGTATAAGTATGCCACTAGTTTTTCTGCCGGTGGGATTGGTGGACCATGTGGGCCATTGTTTGAGCACCTACTGCTGTAATTGTAACCTACTTTTCATGTAATTTAAATATTTGCATTAAATGAAGAATGAACTAAAAGAATTTCTTTGCTCACTCACCCGCAACCTTATGATAGCTAAGTTTATGTAAAATATGCGCATTCATATGGTTCATGTGGTTGTCTTGCTCTGAAGATGAGCTCTGGTTGAGTTCGAAACGCGTTAGTGTAGCGTGGTGGTGGTGATAGATGCGTTTGTGTAGTTTGTGTTGTGTGTTCTTACAGTGTGGAGCTGGAAGAACTGCACGAACACAGATATCTTGCATAAACATAGCTATCATAAGGTTACGGGTGAGCAAAGAAAACCTTTTAGTTCACTGATATGGAGGGTGATTATTCGAGCATTACAACCCGCCTCATTTATATGGACACTTTTCTGTAAAAATGGCCGAATATTCTTATAGTTTTTTAGTTATCTGGTAGAAATACAGGAACTCTTAACAAATAATTGAAAACAACATCAAAATCTACAGCCAATTCATAAAAAATGTGACCAGATAAATGTAGCGGTTGAAACACTCGAATTAACACCCTGGACCTCCGCAAAGTAACACCTGATTAAATAAATTATTTAAATATTTGTTATGTGATATTATCATTTTAAACTCATTACTTAATACCTCATGCAAAATATAAGAAAAAATATACAGTTCCAAGGAGAATCTGCTATTATTTTGAAGTTGATTAAAATAAGCAACATAATATTTGGCCAGTATGGGTTTCTGAGTTATTAGATCTATATGCTAATAAGCAGTACAGTACCAGTTGATAGACAAACACACATACTAAATTACTGGGACTAGAGATTTAAAATTTGACAGACACCTATAATTTGAGAATCATAGAAGTTCACTAAGAAGTCATTAAAAAAACCCCACTGGAACCAGTCTATTTTTATTTTCATGGGGTAAACCCGCAGGCATAAGCTAGTATATTAAGAGTAGTAAATTTATTGTCACTACATCCTTAGTTATAGTATAAAGACAAAAGTAATTTCATACATGTCTTTTACCTCTTCACATATGAACTGCTAAACCAATTTACATGAAATTTGTATGCAGATAGAGCCTGGGAAGGACATAATGAATATATTTGTGTTAGAAAATTGCAGGGTTCTAGCAGAATATAGATCAGTGGTTCCCAAAGTGGTCTAGATGGACCCCCAGGGGTTCACAGGAGAACAGTTGGAGGTCCATGTTGGTGTGAAAAAAAAACTTTTGAAAGTGGTCTACATAGACTATAGACAATTGGTATTTCTTAATTAACTCAATTTAAGTATCCTACTAATATAATTTGTAAATGCGAGTTTATTTTCACATAAGTAAATTATTTCTTATTCATGAATGAATATGAATATAACTTAACAAAGACTACAATATAATTTTTAGAAATTCAAACACCAGCCATATAGTGATTAATATTTTTTTAAATGGAGAACAAAGGAATCAAAATTACTTATTTCTAGAAAAATTGCTAGATGAAGTATGTTAATGCCAATTAAAAATTAAAGAATGTTAAAGAATTAGAACTAGAAGAAATTAGAAGAAGTATAAATACGAAAAGTTGTCTACTATAGGTAAATTAAAATTATCCTAAAATGTTTCAAAAGCTAAAATTACCAAATATTGTGACAAAAATTGTTGTAGAAATTAGTCAGAATTTCAAAATTTTGAAGTAATAAAAGATATCAGTACACATGTGTATGCAACTCATTTGCTGGAGGGTAAATGAAATAACTTAAAAAAAAATTTTGTTCGTATTGTATCCTTAGATAGTTAAGAAGACGTTCGTAAAATATTAATTTAAATTAGTAAGTACATCATTCTTTCTGTCCGATCCGCTGCAGGTGTAAGTAGAACAAAGAAAATTGACGTAAATTCAGTACGAAAGATATTAGACAAATTCCAATAAGAATAATAAACATAGATTAGATTTGCACTTTAAGTTCCGATAATCTGGATATAAATAATGTACGAAAAAAAAAATGAAATTACTTACATTTGTTTTCAACTTCCATGGCTTTGTCCGGAAGGAAATAAAACACAAAGAATTATTCAGTTCGTCTTCTGGTAGCGTCCTCCTGACACAAGCAACAGATGCTCTCTAACTAAAACTTTATTTCTTTCAGCAACTTCGTAACTTCTGTTACGCCGTTTAACAGTTACAAAATTTAAACTGAAGAAAGGAAGGCAGGATGTCAAGTAATTTTGGCAGCTCAATTCAATATTTTTCTGTAATGAAGTTTTGTTTGACACCAAAACACAACGACCGCTTCCTGCTACCTGATTGGTCGAAGTCAAATTTACCGCTTTTTTTTTCAAACGAAATCGACCTGTGATCTATGAAGCCGATTCGTTCAGAAATTTTCCAAACTTTTCTCGACTCTGAAAAGGTTTCATTTTTAGCGGCTAAAGTAATATTTCTCCTATTTAAAGAAATTTATTAATAAATTAAACAAAAAAGAAAATCGCGATGTTAATTTATGAGATACAATACGCTAGCGCCATCTGTTTTCATCTGCCTGTACTAGTATGGCTGACCTTTGGAAGCAAGATTACACCGGCGCGATTTGTTGATTTCTTTACTTTGAAAATTTACCCCGTGAAAACAAATAAAATAAAAATACAAGTGTTTCTATTTCTAAATAAATAATTTAATAATATAAAACAACAGTTTAGCACAGCGTAGTATACGCACATTGTTTGTTTACTAACAAGGTGCTTGTTAGTTAAAGAACAATTCACATTAAATACATTACACATTTTTTTGGCATTCGTTGAAATAAACAGTGATTAATTTAATAAGTAAGTATACCCTTGAAGTTATTTAACATACAAATACACAGGCTTTGAATTAAAATTAGCTCAATGGGAAACTAACAATTCATTCAATAGGTAATAAAAGAAATGTAAAGTTACCTACTTCAATTTAAGTCAATTCTGCCTTTTCAATAAAATTTATTTAGAGGCAGTGACGTACAGCAGCGCTACAGCTGGGCTACTCCGAAACTCTAAACTCGAAGTTCGTGTCGTGCGGTCCCTCTCGCTCTCGTATTAAATAGTATAAGTGTCAAGAGGGACCGCACGACACGAACTTCGAGTTTCGAGTTTCGGAGTAGCCCTGCAGATATGGGATTATGCCTAAGAAAATTCAACATTTTGACGGGGGCTTTTGAAGATCATATTATGCTCATTCCAACGATACGGAATTATCTTTATTTAGGTACATAGCGTAGAGTCAACCTTTAATTAACGGTTTACTTCTAAGTTCTAATGGAATGGATGCTTTATGCATTTTACCGCCTACGGCATTCCAAATACAGCCAGCGACGTCCGCATACCAAAATAATCTTTTAAATTTTCATACATATCATTCTTCTAGTAATGAACTAAAATAATTTCCTTGCTCACCCGCGACCTTACGATAGCTAAGCTTATGCAAAATATGCGTGTTCATGCAGTTCCTCCACCTCCACACTGTAAGAACACACACAAATCCATCTATCACCACCACCACACTATACTGACGCGTTTCGAACTCAACCAGAGCTCATCTTCAGAGCGACACAACCGTACACCATGCTACCAGTTGTTAGACCACAACTGTCTGAAGATGAGCTCTGGTTGAGTTCGAAACGCGTCAGTGTAGTGTGGTGGTGGTGATAGATGGGTTTGTGTGATTTGTGTGTGTTCTTACAGTGTGGAGGTGGAGGAACTGCATGAACACGCATATTTTGCATAAGCTTAGCTATCGTAAGGTCGCGGGTGAGCAAGGAAATTATTTTAGTTCATTGATATGGACCTCCGCAAAGTAACGCCTGATTCAATAAATTATTCTTCTAGTATGCCAACAAAACAGCAAGTTACGAATAGCATGTTGCACATAGTTGTGTATCATTAATTATGATTATAAATACAGATACACAACACATCAAATTTCGAAGTAAAACCAAGCCCTTAAAATAAACACATGACACAAAACATTTATACATGTTAACTTATGCATGTAAGTATAATACAAATAGCTACTTGTAGAAATTATGAAAATTCATTGGCCACTTGTTAATTTCGTTGTTTACGAATAAATATCCAACAGGTACCACCAAGAATGGGTTTACTCTTCTGGGTTAATCAGACGCTACTCTTTTACCTACTAAGTATGGTAGGACCTTTTTTACAAGCACATAAAATCGCCATTATTATGGCCAAGACCTTCAGAGAAGATGCATACTTTTGTCAGTATATTATTTACTCATTTACCTAATGACCTAGTTCATGGTTCATGCTAACTTTTGTGAACCAACTTGTTAGTATCAAACTTGCAGTAGCTATTTCAATTCATGTTTTTTTGTGGAACCTTGTGGGTCATGGTATGGTATGGTATGTAGCGGGATAATTATGATTGTAGGTCCTATACAACAACGTTGCCAGAGGTTGGTCTTATCAATACAGGACAGCGTTCCACAATGCTTTGAACTACCTGGTTAAGTCCGCGTGCGACCTATTGTAAAGTCCATAAATCGGGATACTTCGCCTAATAAGGCATGAACTTAGGTTCTAATACATTGTGAATTTACAAAGAAATGGTAGGTTTAGTATGTTGAATAATCTAAGTGTCAAGTCAAGAGTTTATCGAGTCCACGCAGTTACCAAATAAGAGTAACTCCGTAGCCTTGTTTGTTATCCCATAATAACTAGATCGTTCGTACCTATACTTTCCCACATAAAATTTAAAGTTGATCTAAATGTAAATTTAAACTAAACGATAACTTTACTAATAATTAAACATAGAAATCGCATAAGAGCGTCGCTTACATTTATTCAAAACTAATACAGAAATAATACATTTCTTATTACAATGGTCAAAACTAATAATAATTGTCATTTTTCGTTATTGCCAATAAAAAATAACTCAAATATGATTAATTAGGTATCTAAAATACATTTGAGTAGCTCAATCACTTTGGGACGTCCTTTAAATCAGGGCTCCCTAAACTGTGCATCAAGACGCCCCGAGGCGTCGCAGCGCCGGATGTCGTCGGATGATCTAGGTCACTCTAGGTCTACTGAGGATAGAGTTATACCTTGTTGAGCATACGAATGGAGACGTCACGATGGATGGAAGGATTCATCATAATGTGAGTTGTTTAGAGAGGGAAGGTCACGCCAAATTTTATCTGATCTCATGTGAGGGACTAGGCAAATATCACGTTATTTTTCTGCAAAAAAAAATGATGTGAAATTGCGAACAAACTGGGAGAAATTAAGTAAATCGTGTCTCCGCTTAACTATGGGGTGGGTAGCACAGTAGATCTAAAATATGTATTATATAAAATCTCAAGTGAGATTTGGAGAAGAGGGGGCGAGCCAAATTTTAAAACAATCTCACCGAGAGAGGGAGAGGGGTTGAAACTCGCCAAAATAGCCTCACTTGCGCGCCGCTAAATGGGTTCGGACGATACCGTATAGTACCGTACACTTATGCTGATTCCCTGATTCTATAGCGTTCTATAGCGTTGTTTCTCACAAAGCGATAAAACTAAAAAAAAACGTACGGGCATTGCGTTAAATAAAAAAACACAGTAGGTACGCAACAATAAATGATAATGAGACTAAACTAAATTAACAAAATAACAAGACGTAACATAAATCTAATTAAATTAGTTTTGTTCGTTTACGATTTACCTCTATGTTGTATAATATTTGCATTTCATTAGTGATCTATGTACAGACTATTTGTTTCTTTAAATAGCAAAAACAATATAGTGTATTTTTTAGGGTTCCGTACTCGAATGGCAACAAACGGAACCCTATTAATGTCACTTTGCTGTCCGTCTGTCTGTCTCTCACAAAGCTGTAATAGTAAACAGCTGAAATTTACACATAGTTGATGTGTATTTCAATTTCCGGTACAACCTATGAATAAATAAACTACAATAAGAAATAATAAAAATTAAATTAAATTTCAAATCAAGCTCCCCTGGCACAAGAAACGTATTTTTTTTATAAGAACCGGTCAAGCGTGAGTTGATCTTTGAAAAAAATTTAAACAGTAATTTATCTGTCTGTTGCAATATACTCTATGAACCTTAATACTTAAGTACTTAGTCCCTTTGATTTTTAAAACTTTGTGTGTTGTATAGTATTTTTGCCTTTGACTGCACGGAACCCTCGGTGTACGAGCTCGGCTCGAACTTGGCCGATTTTTTATTGTACCTTGATTTAGAAAAATGTGACCTCGACAAGGCTAATACTGTATTAGTATGCATCTCATACCAAATTAGTAATTCAATAGATAATTAGATTAATTAGTGTAGTCGAAGGCTACTTAAGTCTGTTGTAATTATAGGGGTGACCTTTGATAGTTTATGTAATGTGTAATAGAAAAAAAAATTGATTCAGTTTACCAATTAGATCGCTAAAAATTTAAGTAAAACGACAGACAACACTAGCGCTATCATACCTTATTGTGAAAGTTTTTATAAAAAATCTAGCTCATTTTTAACAACGAAAATATATCGCTTATTGTGAAAAGAGAGAGATAGAAGACGATCGAGTCATATACATGATACACTAGTGTTTACCCACGGCTTCGCACACGTGAATCATTAGATCCAGCAGTTGAATTGAAATGTTCGGTCTTTAAAAAATTCCCGTGGAAATTCCGGAAAATTAAATCGTGGTTTTCATTGACGTTAAATTAAAAACCATCATGTAAATTTTCATGACTAAGCCCAACTGTTGTTATTTCGTAATTTTATCCCTATCCTGTGGGAATATCGGAATAAAAAGCAGCTATCTACATACCAAATTTCATCCAAATCCGTCCAGCCGTTTCAGCGTGAAGGAGTAACAAACATACTCACTATTAGTGATATTATGTTTATGGTACAAACAACCCATCTAAGACAAAGTGTATTAATGATACAATACCAACTGTAAAGGCTTACATGACAATATAATATAATAACATACCTGGCTTTATGTATCATACAGTTTTTATATGTCACTTTTACTTTTTGTTTCAGAAAATCTTGGGACACGTAGCGACATCTAACGGTGATTTTATGAAGTACTGATTAGACTGTTAAGTGTTCCAAAAATTTCAAGTGATAATTTGAGAATATGCCTATTTATTCTGACAAAATAAAAATAAATTAATACTATAAGACTAATGGAAACATGTTGAGTATTTTTGAATAAATAATATTTACATACAACATTAAAATAGAGAATACAAGAAGTATGGCCATATCCATTGGTAAAACAAAAGGAAAAATAATTATTTCATATTTTGTCAATTGTAAACTTATTGTTACTTTTAAAGCAATCTTGCAGCAAACAATAAATTATGCCAAGCATACTTTTTTAGGTGTCTGAATGGATGAAAAGAAGAGTCAAATGTAAACTAGATTTCATTTTTTGCTGCAAGTAACCATTACATACTTGGGAGCAAAGAAATCGAGCCAGCCTTGCAATTTTTACGTTGATTTTTATGTTTTTTAGGTCGTAAGTGTTATCATGGAAACATAAAAATTTGCAAGGTTGGTTCGATTTCTTTGCTCCCAAGTGTAGTATACGGCACAATAAGTATTTAAACTAGTTTAAGATAAAAAATCTCGTCAATTGTTTAAATTTAAAGAATTGGGGTGGCAGCACCAAAACTACCACAAACAACACATTACTTAGAAAATATTAAGTCACTATGGTCATTTACCAGGAAATGGTAGACAAAATGGGCCTTCTTCTTGTCAATGATTTGCTTGTTTATCCTCGATTGAGGCTCCTGTGCTTGATTGGGGTTGTCTCTCAAAAATATGGCTCCGAATAAGGTTGATAATGTTTTAGAGTCCAAACCATTCTCAGCACTGTGTTGCAATGCCTCTTGCAAAAACTCACATAAGTATAAAAAGACGTTTTTTCTGAACTCCGGCAGTTCTAAAATAATTTGCTTGCATTGTAAATAATTTGGAGAAGCCCTGAGACTGGCAGCTTGCAAATTATATGGTATTATTGGATCTGCGGTACTCTCCAAAAGAAGCAACAAAGCTTCAGCAACTGAATGAATACTACCAGGATGGGGTCTATGGAACCACTGTCCAGCCAATCCCTGATCTGCAACACTTCACTGTGTAAACCAGGCTGTTCAAAGAGATTAGGCTCCTTCAACCCATGCAAGTATATGTGATCTACCAAGAACCAAATCTCTTTGGGTATTGAATATGTCGATTGATTTGATACACATTGGTCCCTCTTGTTCTCTAGTTCAATCAGTTTACCCAAAGGCACTTCTCGTATTGGCATGTTAAGGTTAACAAGCACTTCTATTGAACAGCCGAAACAGCTCCTCTGATATGTCCCATTGATTGTTATGAAGATATCTTTACCTCCAAACAGATGAAGAACAAGTATGTCATACAGTTTGTCTGTTCCTGCATTCATTTTGCAGGCTGAAGTCTTATTTATAAGTACTTTAAGTTGAATTTCACATGCCTCATCAGCACAAATGCATTTTTTGTATGGTTCCACTATCAACCAGTCCTTGCAAAAGCTAGTTTCATCCAATTTCTTTATAAATTCAAACTCAACTGGCAGCTTTCCTACATTTGTTATAGTAATAGTTCGAACTTTCAACTCCAGATATCTCACTGTGTCAAAGTCTATCTCAGTTTGATCTACTTTTACCTGTGGTATAAGCTCGTTTTCCATCTTGTCAAGCTGTTTGATAACTTCTTCATACACTTTTTTGTATTTCTCTTCATTTATTATTTTAATATGGGAATTGAATGTAGCTGATACTGGTTTGTGGTCACTGATGTTGAGGGCTGGATGACTCCTGTATGCCAATTGTGTTACAGACTCCCCTCTCCAGAAGATTCGGTCGCACCAGGCTGGAGCTCTGTTCTTTTCACTGGAATCCCAGTTGTCAGTACCAGGATCATATTTATATGTAGGTTTAAAATTGATTATACCCTCTGTGTACCCAACAAACACTTGGTTATTCCTGTGTTGCTGTCTGAGTTGGTCAAATTCTAGGACGGTAGAAAAATTATTATCATCAACCATCTTTTTCACACTAATTGGATCAAGTTCTGTAATTCGGTAATTAAGATCTCCCAACCAATAGATATGGTCATGGTCCTTGATGGATTTAGCCTGTTGGTTCAGCTGTTGGAACCTCATTCTGTTGCAGATGTCCCTGAAGTCTTGATTTCGCCTTTCATACTCTTCCACATGTGCAGCTAGATGGGAGTTCACAAAACAGAGAGAGGTGCTGTGCAAATCAAACCTGATTGCCACTCCACCTTTGTTCCCCATCTTACCCATTATACCAGTCCCAACAGTGTCACAGACCACATTACGCACATGAGAAATATGTTTTTCTTTTATAAGGATAATTAGTAACATGCCCACAAGTCTGACTTTTTCAACTTTGACATATTTAGCTCTTGGATCGACATAGTTCAGCACAGTTGCATACCACTCATCTTCTCTAAAAGTCTGATCAAAAAGAAATGTTTCTTTGGACAGATCAAGCTCTTGGAAACCAACAGCATAAATATCTGGGGGCTCCTTGTCCACACATAACCAGCCCTTAAGGGGTATGACAGGAGATTTATCATTCACATTCCATGTGCCACAAAACACAGTAAATTGTTTCTTAAAAGTGTATTCAGATTCTTTATCAGACATTCGTCTTTTAATCAAACTTTCTCTGATGGCAACAGGAGCAGAGTTCAGTGTGTGAGCGACGTTGCGTCTTGGCACGACCATACTTTCCGCCATGATGTCTTCGTCATTCTTACCACTATACTTCTTGAGCCACACAAACTCTGGCTGTCTTGGCACTTTGTTGACTGCTTCAATACCTCTAAACAGGTCATCTACAAAGGTATCAACACGAGGCGTCATCTCGATCTCAAACTTATACCTATTACTCCGAGACTGAAGGTTCAAGTACAAAACAGCTTCAGGATCCGAAGGTTTGTTGTCGATCTCGCATTTGAAGCTGCTGTCCACGGGAAGCACGACTTCTACAGACAGGTCTGTAAAGGATTTAGGTGGATAGCACGACGTATACAAGCAGAACACCGCCTTTTCGTCTCCATATTCGACGATGGCTAATATTCTTTCCTTGTTAACCCATTCCGGCTGGAGAACTTTGGCGTCGCATAAAAACGCGGTAACTCTTTCACTCGACAGGAACTTCTCCTGCACCACAGCTTTTATGTCGTCGTGATTCATTTTGTTTTATAAACTTAATTAGATGCACATTTAATATTTATCGTTTTCACATGATTGACGTCCACATACAATTCACAATTTGACAGATGACATTAATTTTTAATTTCGTTTTGTGCAAGTGCAGTTTATTGATTAATATAGTTGGATGTAAATACAATGATAATTGCACCCGTATCAAGAATTGTAGTTGATAAATTAATTTTCAAAAATATCGCACTGTATTTCATGAAAAATTATAGAAATATTGATAATATATAAGAATTACGTGAAAGATTCCATGTTTAGTAAACAATGCAAAAATAAAACGTTCAGTACATCGGTACAAATACATCTACGGTACTATTCAATGGAAAAAATCAATCATGTAAACAAAGCAATTTTTCACGATTACTCCGTAGTTACTTACATTTGAACGCCAATCCCGATCATATTCACATCTCAATGAACTCACCACTGTTTTTAACAATCACTTTATCATTAAATAATCGTGTAAATATGTTTATTTTATATAATTAATTGGAAGACTAAAATCCGTTATATTTGTCAAATTGACATGATATTTTTTTCCTCACCGAAGTTGGTCTATGGTCGGTCTAGTCTCTGGAAATTTAGTGCTGTACCTACAAAATTAATTATTTGACTGAACCAACCTTACCTACCAATAATTATGGCTGGCTCTGCAAATTGAGGAATTTTATTGGTTCAGGTTGTAGAGCGTATTCATAAGCATACCTATTAACTTATTCGTAATATTGACATTATTAAAAACAAGCATGCCAAATTTCATGACTCCAGCGGTTGTTATTTCGAGATTTTATCCCTATCTCGTGGGAATAACGGGATAAAAAGTAGCCCTTTGTGTTATTCCAGATGTTCAGCTATCTACATACCAAATTTCATCAAAGTCCGTCTAGCCGTTTTTTGTATAGCTTATTTTTATATTTATAATGGTAACCCGGGGTTATTGTAGCTGGGGGGATATTGTATCTGAGCCGTCTAATGGCGTCCATACGACGCCATGCTCGCCATGTTTATGTGTGTTGTGTGAAGATAGTCTTCTGACGAACACAACGTAAAATGGCCGAGAAGAAAATGGCGTCGTAAGGACGCCATCAGACGGTTCAGATACAATATCCCCCAGCTACAATAGCCCCGGGTCACCTTACACCCGCCATTCTGACTCTTTGCCCCATTGGACAGAAGTTATTTATTAAAAAAAAATAAGGCGGTATAAATAAACTTGTATTTTCATTTCGCTACTATTTTATCATAGCTGTAAACATACAAATAATAAATACTTAAATAATGAAATATGAATAAATTCAAAATAATTATTTACTGCTGATTGAAGTATGTTAAAGAGCATTCACATCACTAGAGCTAACGTCAGTCAATCAGTCAGCCAGTCGTCAGTCAAGTGTCAATGTCAGTAGCCACATTTGTTTACACGATTGATTTTTTCCATTGAATAGTATTATACATACATACACGCTTGTTTATTATTTATTAAATAAAATTGAAATCATTACTCTTCCTTTGGCTTTGCCGCAGTCGAGTAAAAAACAAAAACGCAGTAATGGTTGGAACTAAAGTTTAGAACACATTTTTCTTTCAACTTTAATTTAATCATAACCGCACTAAATACCCAGCACTAAGCGGGACTTTTCTGCTCTAGAGCAGAAAAAATGTATGAAAATCCTTTATTGCATTGTTTTAGATTTTTTTTATAGGGAACCACCAGTTAGGTTGCTCAACCTGCAAGGCTACTACGAAACTCGTAACTCGAAGTTCGTGTCGTGCGGTCCCTCTCGCTCTCGTATCAAACAGTGTAAGTGTCAGAGGGACCGCACGACACGAACTTCGAGTTTCGAGTTTCGGAGTAGCCCAGCTGACGGTCTTATGAAATTTGACAGATTGCGTACAAAAAATTTTTGCTACCAATCCACAGATTACTAATATGTAAAAAACAGTAAGTAGCCGTATATTTAAAAAAAACTTTGTGTGTTTGGTTGGCTAACCTGGCGCCCATCCGAAATTTGACAGATTGCGGGTAAAAATATCTGCTACTGGCTGCTAACTCGCCCAAAAAAAGTAAGAAATTAAAAAAAAATTGGCGGGAACCTTGCGAATTTTCCGTGGACATTTTTTGAGTGCGAATCAAGTGCGAATTTAAACTTACAAAAATGGAATATCGAGTGCTAGTGACATTTCTTTCCTATTCATTGTTTAGCATGAGTTTTTTTCGTCTACTATTCCTGTAATAGTTGAAAGAAAAGCAGATTATGCACCTCGCATTGAGTAATTTATATTGCCCTCGTGCTTTTTAAAGCCAAATCAGCACTCGGTGCAGTAATAAATAACTTTCTGCTTGGTGCAACAATCTACTATTTATCAAAAAGCTTCAGCACTCGGTGCAGTAATAAATAACTTTCTGCTTGGTGCAACAATCTACTATTTATCAAAAAGCTTACATTCATTCATATTGCATCACAGATTACTAATATGTAGCTATTGCATTCATCAACAGTGTTGATTCAACACATTTATTTATCTTCCATTTTCATTTCATGGCTATTTTTTCATCATCATGATGTTATCTGTATAAGGAAGGTTGACAGTTGACGTTTGTTTCGACAGGTTTCGTTCGACGTTTCGACACCAAAATAAAATACTATTTTGGTGACTACCGACTACGTAAAACGAGCGATTAAATTTTCGAGTTGTATTTCTCTTAGACTTCTTCAGTAACTGCAGACGCCTTGAATATCTCGAATGGCGTCAGAGCCTTGTGATTGGCAGTTACGATGCACAGAGCTGAAGCAAAGGGGTGCTCATCTTTTGCAGTCCGGCCAGTGGTCGGATTGCTCGTTTTTGGTGGGCTCGGAGCCTCACCAGACTGTCGTGCCGGCCCACAAGCTTATCCTGGCCATGGCTTCGCCAGTTTTCGAGGCTATGTTTTACGGAGGAATGCCCGAGGGGAATGAACCGATCCCAATATTAGATGTTCAACCAGAAGCCTTTAAAGCTCTGCTGGAGTAAGTGTTACCCTTTATGCAAAGTTTAAAGTGAAAATTATATCAGCCTTCACCCTCTGGAAGCGCAAAAACAGTTCTACAGTTTTTTTAACCTATTTAAAAGAAAATTCCACTTTACCACTTTTTGGTCATACTAACTTGTAATATTATGGAATTGTATTTATATTTTTTTAAAAGAAAAAAACAAATGTACTTTAGTGATCCACAACAGCCAAGGCATGTTTCTCCCAAAATTGAGAAAATAGAAAATTTTAAACTGACAATCTTTTAAACAACTAATATTACCATTCTTTAGTTGTGTACTTAATGGTATCAATTTTGTTACCAGGTACATCTACACAGACAACATAAACATAAGCTCTTTTGACAAAGCTTGTGAGCTCTGCTATGGGGCCAAAAAATACATGCTGCCCAATCTTGTTAAGGAGTGTACCCGGTATCTGTGGTCCGACCTGTACCCAAAGAATGCTTGCCGGGCTTATGAGTTTGCCAGGCTGTTTGAGGAGAATGTCCTCATGGAAAAATGTTTACAAGTGAGAAAGAAATGTTTACACTAACTTAGTTTTTGGAGAAAATATAAATAAGATTGATTTGGCAAGGTTACATTTGCAAGTTTGCAATTTCACAAGACAGCATAGTTTAACCCATTCTCATCTTGTTCACAAAATTCTGTCATTATCTTTTGTTTGGTCTGAGATAACATAATGTAATCTCTATTTTAGATAATCAGTACCAACACAAAGGAGGTCCTCACAGACAGCAGCTTTGAAGAAATTGATCTCAACACAATGATAACAGTGTTCTCGCTGGAACACCTGAATGTGGACAGCGAACTGGATCTGTTTGAGGCGGCGGTGCGCTACGCTAAAGCCCAGGACAAGCGGCAGGCCGAGCGTGCACTCACGCCCGGCCCGGGCAGCCCCAAGCCTGCCACCAGCACTGAGAAGGTAACTTTCATACTTACTTTCCACTATGATACAGACAACTTTAAGACCTAGCCATTACTCTACAACTGGCAGCTTGGTGTGCTATTTTTACTTAGTTAAATGACATTAGGTGGTGAACGTGGACAGCAGCGTGGACAGCAGCCCCGAGGCGGGCGACGCGGAGCCCTGCCGCGCGGAGCCCGAACCAGGGCCCTCCGGCCCTGACGCGCCGCCCCCTGGTCAGTACCACCCACCCTTAAACACAAAGTAAAAAGGATAGTTGATTTATTAAAAAGAAACAAAAATACATTGTGAATTATATAATAGTTACCATTTTAGAACCTATGGTCTGTCCCAGAATTCGAGATACTAAAATGACGTTTCATGTGTTACCTGTTTTTTGCGTCTCATAAATAGTGATGTGCCGCAACCGGTTATTACCGAAAGATTTTGTAGGTACCTATGTATGTATGTCGTAAAATATTAAGATATGAACGGATCCGTGATGTACTTAAATGTAGGGCGCTTAGGACATTCTAGAAAAGGTAAAATAGGTCTAATAAAAATGCGACCGTTTTCGAGATATTTCGACTTTTTATAGATGTTGATGTTTAAGTTTCAATTTCATTCTAAGTAAGTTTTACATTAATTAAATAATATGAGAATAATGAATATTTGATTTATTATTCTATGATATGAATATCTAAATAAAAACACGAGAAAACGCACTGATCACATCCGATGACAATACGAGTAAAGTAACGAAAATCGGTTGAATACCACTTGAATACGAAAAACATGAACAATGGCGTTGTGTGATATCTGAGGGCCTACTCCGGAATTCGAAAATCAAAGTTCGTACCGTAACGTCCCTCTCACTTACGTATTAAATTAAATAGTAGTGTCAGAAGGACGGAACGACACGAACTTCGATTTTCGAATTTCGTAGTAGCCCAGCTGGCCCTAACTACGAAATGCAAAACTCGAACTTCGTATGTTGCCGTCCCGCTGACGCTTATCTCATTCAATACGCGAGTGAAAGGGACGGTGCCATACGAACTTCGTTTTTCTAGTTTTGTAGTAGCCCCTCTGTATTATTTTTTACGTTGGCACTTAGTGATGAACACTGTATTTTTACCTGTGCTTAGATTTCATCACTTTATCGTATGATAAAGTAAAATGGAAAGTAGAATATTGAATGCATTAATGTTATGTTATTTTTGCGGTTATTTACGAAACCGAAATCACGGAGCAGCACTGTTCCTTTTATGCTGGCCACATTATTTTTACGTTTGACATTTCAGACTGTCATTTTAGTATCTCGAATTCTGGGACAGACCATAGTGGCACACATACAGAGTACGTTTTCGAGTGGCAACTGCTAGCAGGAGAGAATATAGTCATTACATGTCAATTATAGCGGTGAGGAAATCTACTATACGGAGTAACAGCACTGACCTTGCATGCGTTGGGTAAGGTGAAAGAAGTTACGTAAAAGGTAAATGTTTTAGCAGAAAGCCGCGAGAAGCTGACTATCCGCAACGCGATCGAGAAGATCCGCTTCCTGACGTTGAGCCCGCAGCAGTTCGCGGAGGGGCCGGCGCGGTCGCCGCTGCTGGCCGAGTCGGAGGCCTTTGCAGTTCTTATGCACATCCTGAGCAGCCGCTCGGACGTGCCGCTGCCTCGGGGCTTCAGCGCGTGCCGCGTGCCGCGCAAGCAGCTCATCGGCAGCGGACCCAACGTAAGACAACACTTAGTAAATCATTCACTGATTTTATTAACCAAGAATTCAAAAGCAGGAACATGATAACAGCGTGTCGCCATGTTAGATGGCATCGCCATGAAATGTAATGTTTTTCACATAAGTTACGTAAAATCAGAAGTTCAGGCCGAGTTCAGGCAGGTTTTAAGTGGACTTTTGACGGATGATGTTTTTTTTTTATTATAAGCCATCTGATGAGAAAATTAGATTAGATTAGATTAGATTTATTTATTACCTTTTGAAAAATTACATTATAAACACATGTCAGTTAATTACAAGAAATTCACAAAAGGATTGTCAAATGTATAAAAAAAAAGAAAAATCTTATTACAATAAATTGTCAGCCAGAATAAAAAATAAAAAATTGAATTTAGAATGTCAAATTAGAATTCAATTCACATCAAGCACTCCTTTGCAGCCAGATAATCTGGACATCGTCTTTCAATGAGGCTGGCATAGTCACACAAGTGCACTTAAGCCTCTAAAAAAAAATAGAAAAAAAAACAATTCAATAATAATAATTAAAAGCAAAACAAGAATATACTTAAATCCAAGTCAAATTTATGCAATAGGAACAATCAATCAAACATTATTACCACCGATGATGATGATGGTGCGTGTGTGTCTGTATGTGAGACTGATGACTTGGTAAAGGTCGCAGGAGTCCGATGGATGCGGGCAGCGCATGGTCGGTCATTGTGGCGTTCTTTGGGGGAGGCTTGTGTCCAGCGCTGGACGTCTTTTGGCTAACGACGGTGTATGTGCAGATGCCGACATTCACTGTGGACACGCCGTCCCCGGTGATGGTGGATCAGGTGTTCGCGGAGCGCCCGCCGCCGCCGCAGTACCCGCGGCCGCGCCACGAAGGTACAGGAGGGCTACTATTGCACCGTCCTTCTCACTTTCTTATCAATAATAGGTATAAGCGTTAGCGGGATTGTATGATACGAAGTTCGAATTTAGCACTAGGGTCAGACCTCGGATCAAACCACAGAGGAAACCATAATGTACAGAGTAGACAACCAATATTCTCGTGATACTGTTATTGACAATATAGCGGTTTTCAAGACATCCGGATTCGCGTCAGGATTATTACGATACGATCAATAATGGATCGTAATATGTGGGTATCACCGTATCACGTGGTAATATTGATGTTTAATCCGCACCATGTTCATTTTGCTGTGAATCAAACACAGTTCAAGTTGGTCCATTTTTATTAAATATAAATTAAAGTTATGACCTTTTTGCCGGCCTTGCCAGGGGCCTTCTTGTGTCAGCACTACGTGTTCGATCTGGTCACATTCCACTTAATTGTTTTTTGCATTTGCTGAGAGTTGTACAATCATCTTTGTGTATGAGATGTAATAAGACTGAAGTTATTCACTTTCTTGTGGAATGTGATCATAACAAGCAAGAAGAGCCAGGTATTTGGATGGTATGGGCTTGTTCAATGGAGGTGTAAATGTAATTCTCAGTCGATCGCTTTCAGAAGAAGCGACGCGAATTTACAGATTCATTGGACGGGCCTTTGCATCCAGAGACATGGTTTCAGTGCAAGGGAGAGTGTAATATCTGTCTGTAGTGTGGTGTATATATCTGAGGCTCTCCATGAGGCTGACATAGTCACATTTGGTGTGCTAAAGCCTCGTTAAAATATCACAGGAAAAAAAAAGTTATGACACCATTGCTTTACTTTTTACAAGCTTTTTACAGTTAAAAACAATATAAAACAAAAAAAAATAAAAATTGAGTTTTATAGTATAAAGAATTTGACGTGAAATTTTATGACGTTTAATAATTGATATTTTCCGAAACCCTCAATATCCAAATTTCATAGTCGAAGAGTCGGAGATCGTTCTTGCCAGTGTAGTGTCATAATAGTATAAAACTACATTGAGCCTTTACTTATACTAGGGAGGGGTTCGCAAACTGTGCGCCCCGGCGCCCTAGTGCCGTACCGTTAAAGCTGCGTTAGCACGTAGTCACAGAATATATAATAGTACTAACGTACAGAATGGCCACGCTCCACCCCGCACCGGTTCGAGTTACCCCACCCCTCAAGCGCAGATTGCAGGAAAACCGCAGGAAAGAAGTCGGGTGCGCGGCACTAAGTTCGGGAGCAATCATTTTGCGAAATCGTAACGGTACCCTACCTACTTCCTTTTTCTAAATAAATAGTGATATCTGAAATTAACGCGATTAATACATGAAAAAACTACCTACCGAATGAATCTTTTTAAGTTTGCAGACGTATATCTATTGTAATTGAAAATAATAATGCTTAAAATACGCAAACAGACACATTTTAAGTAGATTTAAATAAATCGAGGATATTCTGGCAGAACCGGATAAGTGCACAATATTTATTTTTTATACGGTTTTACTAGATAAACAAAGCAGAAACCATTGAGTATGCCTATGTAACTTTAAAAAAAATTGCACTTATTCTGTTTTGCCAGAATACCCTCGAAATAGGTAAGATTAACGATTACATTTATTTGCACATATTTAAGCCATACCTACATATGAGTACCTTTAAATGTCATTGGTAGCACTTATAGTACTGTTGGGTTTTGCAATAGTCAGCCCTGTGCAGCTTACGCACACATCGACGCGAGTACAGACATCGTCGTGCCTATGTAATTCAAGAACGCGTATTTTGTACGGCGTGGCCGCCCTGTGACGTAGTTTTAATTTCCATTAACTTTTTCCATTGTGACACGAAAATTAATCGTACATTTGTATGAATAATTTTCACTCATATGCTGTCATGTGCATATAATTGGTGGAAACGCAGCTTTATACTATAACGAAGATCTGGGTGTCGTTGGCTCTTGGTGTATACACTGTCACCATCCGAAAGCTGTCGTTCCAGGGCCGGGTCTGGTTGGCCTGAGCGTGCTGGGCGGTCTGGGCGGTCTGGGCGGTCTGGGCGGTCTGGGCGCGGCGCGGCTGCCGGGCGTACACGCGCCGGGCGGGCTGGGCGCGCCGGACCAGCTGGAGCGGCACAGCGGCGACTTCACCAAGATCTACTGCCAGCGGCCCATGATCCAGCACACGGACTGCTTCAACGCCAGCGTGCTGGACTGCTCCGTCACCTTCATGGTCGACAAGAACATCTGTCTGCTAGGGGTGCAGGTGGGCCGACATTTTCTTGTTTGTTATTGGGTTATTGTGCATCAATGATCATCAAATTCTTCAGTCCATTCAAAGCATAATGTGACCTCGGAAATTGAGGCGGTTAAAATGCTCGAATGATGAGACATACACAGTACACACACACTCAAACATCACGCCTGTATTCCCAAATGGGGTACAGAGCACACGAAACGTTACCGCTGCGGAGCCACTTTTAGCAATTTTAGGTTTTGAGTTTGTCAAAAATGGGACAATACTGACAGGAATAATGAAATGAAACATTCTTAAAAAAAACTTTTAATATTCAGAGTGGGTACTTAAACAGGAGCAAATAATTAAAACATGGATACTTAGTACTCGTCAAAATGAATGACATTAGTTCAGAGACTCCCTCCATCGCTATGTTTTAATTATTTGCTCCTGTGATTAAGGCGAGGCCCCACTTGTTTAGCTAGTAACGTGCTTAGGAAATAGTAAACAAAATAGTGGGCATTTTAATCACAAGATAATAAAATCCACAGCTTAAAAAAAATTACCTCGTTAAGTTTCTTACCGGGTTCCTCTCAACAGAGATTTTTCCGGATTTTGGAAGACTAGGGATCATCCAAAAATTATGTCACACATTTATGGGGAGGGGAGGAGTGTCAGGGGGTTTGTGACTCAGACAGTGGCGGATTTACCCTAAGGCCCAGTAGGCCCGGGTCTAGGGCGGCCAATTGAGACAAAAAGTCACTATGATGAAAAATAATAGATAAGCTGAGAAAGGGGTGGCTGGTACCTAATACATGGCCTGGGGCCTAGGTCAGCCAAGACTGCAAATCCGCCACTGGACACAGGGACATAATGTTCATAGTAATACGTTTGTCAAGGGGGAGGGGGCTAAAAATGGTCAAAATCGGTGTGACGTACTTTATGGATGGCCCCTGGTGTATGGTGTGAGTCAATTCCAGGGTAGGTAGTTTGCGTCTGCAGCAGCACGCTACCCCCTTCGCGGCAGGGTACGCGACACTAGCGCTGCTTACCCTTATTTTGGTGTCCCCACCTTAGGGTATTTTTACAAGTTTAGGGTATTTTTAGGGTACAAAATGATTTAAGGTATCTTTTAGAGTAAAAGTATTCGAATAAAATGTACGATTTCAAGAAAAAATTACTGCAGATGACATAGAATAGAAGCCAAGACTATTGTGGATGCATTCCAAGAATGTTTCGAAACAGTGTAGTAGTTTAGCTATTAGTTTAATAATAAATTGCATTTGGGTCAATCAACTTCTTCTTGTTTGTTATTCTGTCCCGTTGTCCAAGAGACAACAGTGAAAGAGTTTCTTAAAAAAACTGCTTTAACATGTGCGACTAATGTGCTTCAGAAATAGCCTTGAAATGAGCTTGTAACTATGACAAAAATGTAAGCTTGATGAATTTAAACCCCAGAAAACATATAGAAGCTCGCGGTTTTAAAGAGTTGTCCAGGGGACGTAACCATGGAAACGAGGTACAAGAAAAAGTTGATCGACCCATTTATTAGCTTAGTATTTATTTAAAAAAAAATAGTGTAAAAAAATAATTATGTGCCAAATTTAGGGTAATTTTGCGTAGTGTTAGGGTACAAAAAATAACTGAGGTTTCGAGTTGGATCGAATGAGGGCTATCGTTTTTTGTCTCACTAGATGGCGCACTGTCGCGTGAGGTTTTTAAGTGTGGCTTTCAGAGTCTGTTATTACGGGCGTTAAAACAAAGTTTAGATTAAAATCATATTTAAAACACCTTAAAAATTATCCAGCCACCACAGTGTTGCTTAGTCCCGTTTTGTTCGGAAAAAAAGGGAGGACAAAAGTTTCCGAAAGACAAAACTGTCCCAAAACACAGACATTAATTTCAGGTAATGCTAAATATTCACAAAAAAAATCTAATTATAAATAAACCCGCGTAGCTCACCCAAAAACTATGAGATTTGACATTTCGGAGACCTCACGCTACACTAGCGCCTCTAGCGGCGAATTCATTCGCGATAGCCCTCATTGGAGTCTGTCATGATCGTCAGGTGCCGACGCAGGCGCCGAGCGAGGAGAGCGCGATGGCAGTGCTCGGGTCCCAGTCCCCGGGGTACTCGGAGCTGCTGTACGCGCACTTGCTGGACGCGGACGGCGCGCGCCTCACATACACGCACTACACCAGTCGCGTGCCCTACAGACACCTGCTCGACATCATGTTCAACCGGCCCGTCTACATACAGCGGAACAAGGTAACGGGCACACGGGACCGGACGATACCGACAACCAAATACCGGCTTATCATCATATCGTCTCATAAGTTTTTGTTAAAAATTACATTTTTAATACAAGCTTTTTTGCTGACTGTACTTGCGTTGTTATGCAAGCTACATTACCGTACCAAATTTCAAGTCGATGCCACTAACCGTTGAGGAGTTAAGTTCTGCGGAGACGATCCTGGCTGGTCTACTAGGATTTCACTACCAGATTATTGTATTGTCACCAGATTTACATAAGTAAGTATGCCAAATTTCAAGTCAATTGGACCACTGGAAGTGGGTCTAATTTAGCTTCCAAGATTTGACCCAAACAAATAAATAAATAAACAGGGCAAGTTAGAAAAGCTTTTAAAAAGCAACTGGTCTAAGTAGCAAATGTTCTAAAACTCTTGGACTCAAATCCGACGGAGCTCCGCGCGGAGCTCCTATTCCGCGTGGCTGAGGCGCTTCGCGCCTAGATGCGACTCTGACCTAACCTAGACCTAGGTTTTTTCAAGTTTACGACTAAAAACAATTTGGGACCAGTTGTTTTTTAGACCTATTGCTTCTAAGACCACTTGGGTACTTAGACCAGCTGCTTTTTAGAGTCACTATACGTTGAAACCCATGTCATTTCGCGAAATATCAATCCGGTGTGCATCGTACCGTGATGCGAATCCCGACAAAAACACGATTATTTTTAGAAATATTTTTTTTTATTCGACTGGATGGCAAACGAGCAAGTGGATCTGATGGTAAGAAATCACCACCGCTCATAAACATCTGCAACATCAGGGGTATTGCAAATGCGTTGCCAACCTTGAGGCCTATGATGGGATACCTCAAGTGCCAGTAATTTCACCGGCTGTCTTACTTTCCACGCCGAAACACAACAGTGCAAGCACTGCTGCTTCACGGCAGGATAATAATAATGAAGGTATTCGAAAAAAAGAACGCAATCAAGTAAATATTTTTGGGGTTCCTTCAGGTTTTCAGTTATTCAACACTAAAAAGCCGTGGTGGCCTAGTGGTTTGACCAATCGCCTCTCAAACAGAGGGTCGTGGGTTCAAATCCCGGCTCGCACCTCTGAGTTTTTCGAAATTCATGTGCGGAATTGCATTTAAAATTTACCACGAGCTTTGCGGTGAAGGAAAAACATCGTGAGGAAACCTGCACAAACCTGCGAAGCAATTCAATGGTGTGTGTGAAGTTCCCAATCCGCACTGGGCCCGCGTGGGAACTATGGCCCAAGCCCTCTTGTTCTGAGGGGAGGTCTGTGCCCAGCAGTGGGACGTATATAGGCTGGGATGATGATGATGATAAGTCATGAAATGGCTCTGCTGCCACGTACATTAAGCTGAGCAATTATCCTGCTAAAAAGTTTATGTCTATGGCGTCCATTGTTAGGCACAAGGGTAGGCAGTGTTAGTGCTGGTGGCGCGCTGCTATTAACTGCCTTCCCTGGAATACCCCATACGCGTGGTAGAGCCTTACTGTAACCGCTCGCTGGCTGCGGTACGAATGGGCCGGCTCGACCGGGCTAGTACAGTCATCAGCATTAATATCTGCCACAGCGGAGCGTGCAAAAATATCTGACACGTCCTTCCGGCCCTAGGAATAGAGTCGTATCAGATATTTATGCACGCTTGCTGGTTGTGACAGATATTGGTGCTGGTGACTGTACCACACTCCCACAGAATACCGGCGTGAAATAGTAGTTTCGCTACTGTGTTTCGTACGGTGAGTGGGAGATCCGGAGGCCCAACTCCCCTCCTCCCTCCCCCTTTAGCCCCTCTTTTAGGCCGGCAACGCACCCGCAGTCCTAATAATAATGCTGTAGGTGTCCATGAACGGCGGTGATCACTTACCATTAGGTGACCCGCATGCTCTTTTGCCAGCTATTTGAAATAATAATAATGCACGCCAACTTTATGCGATTCATATGGTGATTTTCCGGCAAACATGATTGTGACAGACGAGCGGCCGCACCATACAAGGGTATTGATATTCCACAGGTGTACAAAGTGGGCATAGTGTTCAACAAGGTGGGCTGGTACCCCATGGGCTCGTGCGCGCAGCAGGTGGCCGCGGAGTCCGTGTTCTTCAACTTCGGCATCGGCCAGAGCAGCGACTCCGTGCGGGACGGACTCATACGCTCCATCATATTTACGTACTAGTCACGCGTGGGGCAAGCTTAGAACCGGTCAGCGCCGGATTTGGAGCCCTGGAGGTCTAGGGCAAAGAAGCGGAGGCCTCTAGGGCGAGGACTGTTTGAAAAGAAAACGAGAAAGCTGCTGACTCGTCGAAATTTGGTCTTTTTCAAACCTAAGAGAAAGAGAAGAATCCAACTGATACATAAATCAATTTTAGGATTTTTTAACACACCACTATAATTTTCGGCTGGTTAGACGGATTGGCGGTAGTCTAGTTCGGTATGATACCTCTGGCGTGTAAAGCTACGAAAGTCGCGGGTAACGTTCCGTCCAGCGATCCGAAAATATTTTAAGTTAAAAAAATATATAGATTCGTGGAGAAAGCGTGTTGTTACAATTAATAGGTATTAAGTATTATTTTGATTTTGCCACACTTATTTATAAGCCGAATGTATGGCAAATTGGCTTAACACATAAAATACTTTTTATCCCTTAAAATTGTATACATAAACAAATTCTTTGCAGACGAAGTCGCGGACAAGAGTTAGTTTGTTCATCATTCATGCTTTCCCTTTCACATTCGTTTACATAAATCTCAGGGCTACCTCTTGTACTCATGCGTCACAACACGCAATATGCTCATTAATCCAACAATTCATCCTATTAATTCTACTTATATTATAAACTAGCTGTTGCCCGCGGCTTCGCCCCCGTTGTATCTTTCTGTATTTTCTTCTATAAAAACCTTATCCTGATAGTAACGAACACAATAAAAAAAAATTTAGCGAAATCGGTCTAGTCGTTCCCGAGTTTTGCGCTTAGCAGCACATTTTACGATTATTTTTTATTAATTTATTTTTGTTATTTATTAAAGTTTTTTTTAACTTAGGCTGCGGCAACTTAGTTTCTTATAAATTATCAATGCATACAAACATACCTACATATTATTATAAATATACAAACACGCCAAACGAACACTACAATATAGATAATGAATAGTTTAAGTACAATAATAAGCTAATAAGCGTAGCTATAGTGATGAAATGTATTTCGAAGTAATCCCATCCCATTTAAGCATTAATAAAATATTTAAATTTTTGGGAAGAACGGTGGGAGGTCGCAATTTCACTGTATAATTAGATAATATAATATATAAAAAAAACTTCGTAAAATATCAATAAAAATAATGTCAAGTTTTATATAGTTAAACTTTTTATTTATTTAGATAGTACCTAGTTATAGCTACTTGTTTGTACCATCAGCCAAATAAGTGGTCTATCAACTTTTAAACAAGTTCCTATCAAATGAATATGTCGCTAAAGTCGATCTTTCAAGTTGACAGACACATCTATTGGCATTATTGTTTTGTGACATGCAAACGATTATCAACTTTAGGGTGGTAGACCACATATTTGGCTGATGGTACAACTGATAATATTATAAAAGGGAATATTGTTATCATGCGTAAAAATGTGGCAGACATTAGGGTTTCTATGACAGGATACTTAGCGCTAGTTTTGTCACGTTTGTTTTGGTTTTGCAAAATAACTAAATGAGCCAAACGTAGGTAAGAGCAAGACCGGATGCAATCCTCACGATACGAGCGCCATCTAGCGACATTTTGCCTTTCAATAATAAACCTTGTTAACCTTACAGCCTCTAGCCTCATGGAACGCCGGAGACAAGAAATTAACCGTATTCCTTCCATAACTGGAGCAAAAATGACATAACGTGACATGACGTGTATGTGTTATATAAAATTCTCATGTCACATTGTTTGTAACAAAACTCCTCCGAAACGGCTTGACCGATTTTAATGATTTTTTTGTGTAGGTAGGTATATTCGGTAGGCAACATTTTTCTTATTTTCGACCTTGTCAGTGGCGTAGCGTGTGTAGCAGCCGCCCGGGGCTGAAGAAAAAATTTTCACCCTCTTATTTAGGTTTTAAAACACAACAAACAAGTCATTATTGTAACCGTTCAATTATAGAACGGGGATTGCCCGATTTCGTCACAGTAAGTGTTGTCGTCCTATGGTACCCCAGTGGTACAAAGGGCCTTCGTGAGACGTCGCCATCCGCTCCTGTCCTGCGCCTGTTGCTCCGCGTCTCCCCAAGTCAGCCCGGCCGCCCGCAGCTCGGCGTCCACGGTGCGCTGCCACTGATCCTGATTTTTTTTTAATTTTTCCACCCACCGGTTTAGATTTTAGAGGGGGGGGGGGGGACGCTCCATTTTAATGAAAATTTGCACTTTAAAGTTGAATATTTCGCAAACAAATCGCTGAATCGAAAAATCGTCTTAGCAAACCCACAACAAATGGTTTTAAAAGACCTATCCAACGATACCCCACACTATAGGGTTGGATGAGAAAAAAAAACACCCCCGCTTTACGTCTATTGTATGGGATCCTAAGAAAAATCTTTTTGAATTTTAAATTGTACCATTTTGTCGGCATAGTTTACTTATATATCCGTGCAAAATTACAGCTTTCCAGCATTGATAGTCCCTGAGCAAAGCCGCGGACGGACAGATAGACAGACAGACAGACATGGCGAAACTATAAGGGTTCCGTTTTTGCCATTTTGGCTCCGGAACCATAAAAAAGAAGAAAGAGAAAGATCCCTTTTAGGGATAAGTTCGGCTTTGTACTCTTTTTGTTTTGTTGTTTTCTTTTTGTATTATTTTTGTGTTTTATGTACAATAAAGTATTTATATACGTACATACACATATTCAGTATTATTTATTATATAATTTTGCCGCCCCCTCAAAATTAGCGTCCGGTCCCCCCCCCCGCATTTTAGAGAGATAAAATAGGATGTGAGGTGACGACGCAGGGGGCTTACGGCCTTCGCACTTTTTTTAATGTTTTTTAAACGCGCTATCGACGCGCGTTTGTACTAACACAAACGCGAATGTAGGGTGATCTCATCTAATTTGGTGATAAAATCGAATTTTGAATAAAAGTACATGTTATTATCAATCAATGTCTTTACTTTTAATAGGAACTGCAGACAGTCCTGTTATTGGCATAATCATGCCTTTAAATCTTAATTAAATATAAATAATACTGTTCATAATCCACATTTCTTCAACTGCCCGAACACCGCTAATTTGGTGACAATCACCTTAAGTCGGTGATACGTACTACTCTAATTAGACTATAACCAAATTACACAAGTTTTAATTTTTTTTTATCACCTAATTAGGTATAATGAAGTTTATTTAAAATATATTTGGAAAAAATATTAATTAGTATTAAATTAAATTGCACGTAGGTATATTTTTCGTAATAAACAATGAAATCTATTAATTTTGAACATTTAACTACCGTGTGACTCACTCATAGTGTGAATGTACCTTTGTAGAGCGATGTTGTTACTGTTGTGTGCTACCCTACATTTGACAGTTCCAACCTAAATGACGTTGAAAACGCTCCTGAGAGGAAGGGCTACGGATTAGCCTGAAACATGTCGAGCTAAACTCGATTTAAGACGTGAGTGATCCGGGTCAATGCCATTTAATATGAAATCTATTAATTGCCATTTAATATGAAATCTGGAATTGTCGACCCTACTACATGCATCACACATAAATATTTTTTGGTTCTTATCATTATCAACTTTCTTGACTCTGGCAATGGAGGTGATACGGCTTCATGCAAAATTAACAAACTATCCAATCTGCGCCATTTTCAACCGACGAAGAAAAAACGGAGGAGGTTCTCAAGTCGACTCGAATTTTTTTTTAATGTATGACCACGCATAACTTTTTACAGAGTAGTTCCATTTTGATAATTCTTTTTTTATTGGAAAGGGGTTCAAGTTGAACCTTGAAGTTGGTCCCATATAAATTTGGAAAAAAACCTACCCTATGAAAACCCTACCCTATGGATGGGAAAAAAAATAAAAACTTTTTAACAGAAAAAATTAAACCGCCGATGCTTTATACATATGTATAATGTAATGTCATGTTTGACTCCAATACGTTTTCAATGGCTAATTTTAATTTATTAGATTCATTATACTCGCGGTTTTTTTCTTTTTATTTTATCGTCATCCATGTTCTGAAAATTCAAAAATTACAATGAAAAGTTAAAAAAAATAACTCATGTAATTTGGTGATAAAGACCCCCAAAATAATATACTTACTAACGTTACTTATGAACTGCAACTTTATTAATTATGAATTATTCAACAAAATACATGCAATAAATAATTAAAATACACGCGTTATAATTAAATTTCACTCATATCTTTAACTATCTTGTTTAATTTGGTGATACCGTTGCGGCGTCAAATTCTTGAAAATGATAACTTTTTGACCGGCTTTCATAACGTACTGTGAAAAAACTATACAACTTTTGTTAAAAATAATAACTGATATACTAAAAATAATGTTTTTTAAGTACACTGTCCACTTTTTATACAAATCCAGGCACTTTTAGTATTTAAAAACTAATTATAAACGGAGAACCAGTTTCTACATGTCCACGCGGCGCCGTAATGAGGTCCCGCGCGAGATATTTGCTAATATTTACTATCTCGCTCTCTCAATTTGACCCACAAGAATGCAAACGGAATTCTAACTTAATGCTTTGTAGTAAGGTCGCATTTAAAAGGCCTTAATTCACTAGCTTTACTCGGTATCGTGCTTCAAACCATGTATCACCGAATTAGGCGTATCACCAAATAATGCGAGTTTACCCTACGCTATAGCTGTATGGCTGTTCTATGGAAAAGAACCCGTCAACGCCGCGTTTAAATAACGCGGTGTGCCTTCGGTGTGCAAAGGCTGTCTTGGAAATAGTGTGCGTAAGTACTACCATGCGTGCAGGGCTACTACGAAACTCGAAAATCGAAGTTCGTGTCGTGCGGTCCCTCTCGCTCTCGTATCAAACAGTGTAAGTGTCAGAGGGACCGCACGACACGAACTTCGAGTTTCGAGTTTCGGAGTAGCCCAGCAGGGCTACTACGAAACTCGAAAATCAAAGTTCGTTACAAAGTGCCGCGGCCGGAGCCCCCCTAACACCGCTGCGCTCGTGTGCAATTATTACTTTAGCGCCATCTAGGAAGCGCGCGGTCAAAATGGAATAGGTACAAAGTGCCGCGGCCGGCGCCCCTAACACCGCTGCGCCCGTGTGCAACGACACCCTGCACGCCTCTGAAGACAGGTAAGATGTTTGTTTATTTGGAACTAGTGCTTGCCCGCGGCTCCGCTCGCATAGACTTCGTTTATAGCCGCGTATCCATTAGAGCAGCCTTAGGCCGAGCACCGCGAGCCGAGCCATATTTTGTCGGTTTTTTGGCCGTGCTCAAAGCTCGCTCAAAGGAGCCTCAGTCTAAGCCGTGCCTTTGGCAGCGTCTCCACTTGCGCGGCCTCGGAGCGAGGCAGCCGCTCGGCCCGAGGCTGCCTCTAGTGGATACGCGGCTTATCGCCATCCCGCGGGTCCTATGCAATTTTCCGGGATAAAAATGTCCTTCCCTGGGTCTCAATCTATCTGTGTACCGAATTTCATCTAAATCGGTTCAGTAGATCCAGTGATTACCCCCTACCAACCTCACAAACTTTACCTCTTAATAATATTAGTATAGAATGTACCTGTTATAACCTATCCCTCTGCTGTGCATCGTGGTTAACGAATGATGGTTATCTGGCACTCTCGAGTAGGTTCGAGTATCTACGTAAAGTGCTCAAGCAAGATGAATATATCGCACCCCCAGTACAACACTGTATTATGTCGAAAAATTTCAAAATTGACTTTGTATTATTACTGAATAGCCAAAAAATTGCCGCGTAAGTCACGAAGACCGGCGTATTTATATCTACAAAAATGTCCCACAGGTGGCGCTGTGACTCTCTATTGGTGAAGACGTGCTGCCGGAGTTATTCCGCGAACACAAAATTATTTCCAGTTGCGACTTGTCTGCCTTAGGATCCACATGTAAAGCCTTTCCGCAACAGTAAATTATTTCGTAATAATATGGTGTTGTTGGTTGTACTACGAAAATTACTCCGAGTTATTTAGCTTTAATTCAGTGTTCGTGAATGTGCTTAAACAACGTGTTTGATACTATTTCGAAATAATTCTGTATTGTTGACGAAGGTAAGTTAGATTTTTTGTATTATTTCAAAATGCTTCTGTATTGTTCCTAAAAGCTGAAAATCAATTAAATGATACACTATTGATGGTATATATAATTTATGCTCTAATTTTGTTGAAACCTCATAATATACTTTGTTTTACCCTTAAAACTCTAATTTACATTATAAATTAAAATAAATGTATTAACAATTCATTTAGTTACTAATGTTTAAGAAGATATTTTTTTATTTTTTAGATAATGCACTATTGTTGAATGAATTATTTTTGCTATTTCTTTTTGGCAGATGAAGCGGGGTTGCGGTCTTATGATGCTTGAAAAGGCATCGGAAGGGACCGCAGAAGAATCCAGACACTCTGTTCAACAATGGAGCGTGGAAAAAGGTGTCGAAAATACAAGTGTTGCATCATCAACCAATGAGCCGTCAGCGGTGACAGCACCAGCCGTTGGAGTTTCAGATAGGGAGGTACCTGTTCCTGTTTTATCTGATCAGAGTGAAAAAGAAGATTTTATAGATGATTCAGATACCGATCCGACTTTTTGTATTCCATCCAGCTAAACAAATATTATCTCGCCCGCTTGTAATACCTAGAAGATTATCTTCTTCCTCCTCGAGCTCCTCAACAACTTCCAGTTCATCATCGTCAAGCTCCAGCAGCTCAAGTGATGAATCCATAAGACCAGGTTCTTCAGTTTGCAATTCGGAAATCATATCAGGTGACAATTAACCCCAGCACAAACTTTAAGCTGTATGCTCACGAATGTAAAGATCTTGCAAGTAAAAGTTGTACATGTCCGGACATAGCTTTTACTAGCAAAATAAAATACTTAGGAATTATAATTGACGAATCGCTCTCTTTTAAGTACCATGTCGAAGCTCTATGCAGTAGAGTTTTCAAAAAATTACGCTCAATTGCGAATACTCACACAATCAAGCTTTGCTTTGCGTTGAGTCAAAATGTATAACCGTACTGCATTTCTTCATGGGGGGGGGGGGGCTTGGCTAAAACGTCACTACTAAGCCTAGAAAGAGCCCAGAGAGCGGTTTTCAAAGTTTCTACGTTCCGTCCCTATCGATATCCCACTCCTCCATAAATCTATATAAATCATGTGAAGTTCTAACAATCAGACAGCTATTTATTTTGAGCATTATCTTAAAACAGCACGCCGCAATGCCCGCAATCCCTTACAGCACTGAGTATACTGCTAAAAGACGAAAAGATCTTGTCTGCCCTAATAACAGAACACCAAAATGCGCATTCAAAACTCTAAGGTGCACTAGAATACAGGAAAAGCATACGTTAGAAAAATTATATTTTTTGGTACTTGAAGTTTAACATATTACGTTTTTGATGAGTGTTTGTTTTATTTAAAAAAAGAGTTTTTGTTTAATAATAAATGTGTATTAATTTGAGTCAAGTTTTGTCTTTTATTTCTCTTTCAATAGGTACCATTTCTGGAACCAAAACAAATGGGTCGTTATTGTGTAATGAATCTGAAAAAAAAAACAATAGCACATCAGTGCATTATTTCAGAATTAATCAGTATAAATCGCGTAACTCGAAATATTTTTTTATTATTTCGTTCTATCACTCTGCAACAGTGAATTAAGTCAAAATATGCATTATATTGCTTTATCTACTTAGTTAGAATCATCTGAACTATTGTAAAGAGATACGCATTGAATTCTACACATGCAACGTTCACGACACTTTCGCTATAACTTTGAATAACATGGATAACGGTTTTTCGTCGATTCTGAAAAATGAGCTATTTTGACTTAGTGCAGTGTTGTACTGGGGGTGCGATATGGTCATTGTTTCTTAACTTGACTAAACTAGACCGAAGAGCCTTTTTTTTATTCGACTGGTTGGCAAATGAGCAAGTGGGTCTCGTGATGGTAAGAGATCACCACCGCCCATAAACAAACCAGGGGTATTGCAGATGCGTTGCCAACCTAGAGGCCTAGATGGGATACCTCAAGTGCCAGTAATTTCACCGGCTGTCTTACTCTCCACGCCGAAACAAGTGCAAGCACTGCTGCTTCATGGCAGGATTAGCGAGCAAGATTGTGGTAGCAATCCGGGCGGACCTTGCACAAGGTCCTACCACCTGCAAATTTTGTTAAAAAAAATTTTTTGGGGTCGGCTTTACTTTTTTATTTAAAAAAATATTTGCTTCTTACTTTTTAGTGATTTGTTGCCAAATTAATTACATTTCACAATGATCCCATTACACTCAAACACGGTTAGTTACGTTGTTTTTTAACAGTTCAGTTTCCTTTTCTGACAGAAAACCGCATCAAAATCGGTTGAGCCTAACGCGAGATAATCGCGAACAAACATACATACATACCTTGCATTTTAGGGTTAAGGTAAATGTACCATATTACGGTATATTAAGACGTTTCCTACTTTGACTGAGGATTTAGAAAAAAATACGAAGATTCTAGATGTAGTAACTATTTTATTTTAGGGATATGTCTTTTAAGATGGATGTAGAATATTATTTTACTTCGTAGCTTTTAATTTATAGAAATAAACGTTATTTCGCTAAACCCTTAGTTTGTCCCTTATTCCGTGATAAAATTTGGCTCTGAACTTAATTCCGGGAGTCGTTGTACGTAATTCCGTGCTATCTTTAAAGTTCACATTTTTCAAGCATCTATCAAGATAATTGACTTAAAATACTTTTTTTAAATGATGATTATAATCACGAAATAAGGCGAGATCTTAACAATTAAGTATTGGGAGGGTGCGAAGTACTAGGTGGGGGTGATGAAATCTATCGCAGCGTTATGGTGGCCAAAAGTAGAAATAGTTCTGGCTCTGTCATCTGTCATACTCATATGAATCTGTCATTAACAGAGAAATTTGTATAGACTATAACTACCTAATTTTAGTAATAGATGTTTGTGTTCTTATGCGAGCTTGAATTATTAAACACTGTCCCTGTTTTGTTCTTAATTCCTCTACATCTCGGAAATGTCCAGCAACAATTTTCCTTATGAAACGGTTTGTGGTTGAAATTTTATATTGAGTGATACTCACAAAACCGGTCTTCAAAATGATACTCATTTTTGATCTCAAAACGATATTTAATTTATTACTAGCGATATAAGAACAATTATATATAATTTTACTTTTATTCAAATAAAACCAATAAGATAGCTTTATCTTTTCGTTTTGCAGTAAAAGTACAACTAAACATGAAGTACTTAAACAAACCCTGACATAACGAAAATAAAACACACTTTCGAATAAATTTTACTTACCTCATATAATTTTAATGACCAAAAATAAATTCACAACCTTTTGTCCTCCCAAATCACGGTATCACAGTAATTTTGTATTATAAATTTATACGTTATAGGTTTGATTTTTGTCACTATATGTCGCGATGAAATTTCAAAACGTCGGAGCATCAGAACCATAAAAGTTGCGGACGCTAGGTGGCGCTGATGTTGTGCATAGAGCCAATACTTTATTCTGCTCCGCCAGCCAGACCGGATATTTCATTACTTAAAATGAGTGCAAAAACACATCTGCACCTACTGACTGAAAATGGGATTGTAGTACTCGTTTAATAACAATATTAACTGACATTTTAAATTATTGAATACAATTAGAATTGTTTTCGGAGAAATTATTAATAAAACACCTTATTAAGTAGTAAAATAGTTATTTAATTAGGTAATAGCTTAACAAAATTAAACTAAAATTAATCATGACAATCATCCCGCTGCTGAGACTGCTACAGTCTGTTCGCCGACAGTTGATAAAAAATATATAAAAATCAGGGGTTCTAACTCAATACAAGTGCGACCCTAGATTTTTTACAAATAAAAACAATTTAAAACAATTATTAACTGTAGAAAATAACACGCAGACAACCAAACTACGCACTTGAAGCTCATTCGATCATCTCACTCGCTCGCCCGGGCTCGTGTTTGACTACAACTGAATGCCTGCGTATAGGTAGTGCCACTAGAGTTTAGGTCACGCATACAAGAACATGTAGTACACAACACACATAGAAGCACAGGTGTACAGAAGGATTTTGACATTTACTCAATCATTCTCCATTATCTAATTTCGGCGAATAAACTGTACATTTGTGTGATTAATTGATCATGCAACCTAACACCCCCCCCCCCCGGGTCCCTTATACGCTTAAACATAATTCAACGTATGTCTACTTACTATAGTAAGTAATAATAATAACTTAATCTTTAATATGGCACCAGACAATGGCAACAGACACAAACAATAAAATATCACAATTACAATTATTTTTCTGTTGTTAACAGTTATTTTGTCATGTTTTATGTACAATAAAGAGCTATACAATACAATATACAAATAAGTAGTAGTTTATGCAACTGTTACGTAATAAGGGTTCTTAAAACACGAGTCTGGTTTCATCATAAAAAGATCACAGAGTATTTTAAGGCCTAATTACGTATAGTTGCATACATTATTTTTAAGACGCAGACAAATCAATAAGTCCTTATTCTTATGTCACTCGCACATATTTACCAACTTGACATTTTGTATCGAGAAAATGTTGTATCTATGGATACCAGAATAGAGGCTCATTTGATTTTGACAGGTGCTCCAAATTTGAAACTCATTACAGTACTATATTTGATACTGTAATCAGTAGTACTATTATTTATTCTGTGCTGTAATGAACATTACGTTACTGTTACCACACGGCGGCCACGCCGTACAAAATACGCGTTCTTGAATCTACATAGGCATGACGACGTCTGCACACGCGTCAATGTGTGCGTAAGATACACAGGGCTGACTATCGCAAAACCCTAATAAGTGCCACCAATGACCTTTAAAGCATCGCTCGAAGAACAGATAATCGTTGGGGGAGAAAAGTTCTCGAGAGCGAACACGAACCGGAAGACGAAACGTTGGCAGGCCTCCCACCAGGTGGACTGACAATACCGTGAGAGTTGCGGGAAACCGGTGGATGCAAGTGGCGAGTTGTCGTTCATTGTGGCGTTCTAATGGGGAGGCCTTTGTTCAGCAGTGGACGTCTTCCGACTGATGATGATGATGATGATTATGGTAAATGTATGGGATTGATTGATACTGTTGACACGCCTCGGGAGCGATAAGTGGCATCGCGTGTTGGTACAGTCACCAGCACCAATATATGACACAACCAGCGTGCATAAATATCTGATACGACTCTATTTCTAGGGCCGGAAGGACGTGTCAGATATTTTTGCACGCTCCGCTGTGGCACATATTAATGCTGATGACTGTACATATATTTGTTATTGTATGATTATGGTCTGTGTTACCTATTTTCATCATGTGCCAAGTTTCATAGGCGGGAGAATTTTTCGTTAGTCTCCATCACGTCTCCATACAACAAATCTTCTCGTAGACTAGAGTATGGACGTCGCGTCGTGCCATAATTTAAGATTTTTAGTTTCGTGCATGTTTCTTACTATTTATTGCTGGCTGTAATGCCTCGCAAATTAGTGCCTTATTAAATTCAAACCCTTCTTAAAGGCTCAATTATTGTTATAATTAAATACCTCCCTTTTAGGTGTAAAATTATTATTTTTTTCAAAAAAAATATATATTTTGCCATCTGATTTTGTATTCGAACCTACCCACAGTGATAGGCAGCAAGTGTAAAGGGTTGGGCTGTAAATCAGCGCTGTGTGCATGCGCACTTTGTGTACGTCCACAGCATACGCTGAGCCCAATCCATTTATCACACTTAGTTAGCACTTAGTTATGTTATAAGTAGTTATAAGTTTAATGTGGAAAATATCTTCCGTTTATTAATAATGTTTATGTTGCTCTAAGTGTGTTAATAAGGCTTATTCTATTCTATTCTATATGTGTTTCCGCTTTAACCCTTTATAAGGCCCCATTTATTGGAACATACTATCACAGAATCAAAAGCAGCTATCGAATACATACCTAGCAAAGGATGTTTTTAAAGCTAGTAGTATTTTCAATAGTTACAATGAATATTGTTACTTATTACTAAAAGAACAAGGTAGAATTTCCAAATCAATGCATGTGGTCGCTGAGTCGTCTAAAGGGTTAAGAACTTTACACACACGCAAGTACAAAGAAAACATGGTACCTAAGGGTCCAGTGTACAGTCTGTGGGGTTTTGTCTTTCCAGTCACTCATTCAGTTACTGTTTAGCTTGATCTGATTTAAGTAGATATCGAATGCTATCCTAGTATTTTCATGGTTTTTTACATCTTCGGAAAAGGGGTCTACCTTAAAAGCTCGGCAAATCGCCTCAAAGTCTAACCGCTCGGTGTTATGTTTGGAGCAATAGGCAAAATTGTGTGTCGCATACTTACTCCACGATATCGACGTCCTTCCGCCGTTGAGACAGCAATAAAAGTAGCTGGAAGACGACGCTAATTTTATCATGTTCCTACTTTTGAATTCTTCGTGAATAAAATAACAGAACGATTTACTGAGAGTTATTAGTCTTACGTTGGGTCCGTCGCCGATCAACTGTTTGCGAGGCTCGCGAGATGTGCTGAAGCCCCGCGGCAGCGGCACGTCCGAGCGGCTGCTCGATATGTTCATGAGCACTGCGAGGGTCTCCGATTCGGTCAGCAGCGGCGACTCCGCCGGCCCCTCCGCGAACTGCTGCGGGCTCAGCGTCAGGAAGCGAATCTGCTCGATCGCGCTGCGGATAGTCTCGCGGATTTCTGCAGAAACGATAACCTTTTAGCTATTTGCCGCTACATACAACGAACGGTTTTTAAGGTGTGTGGTGTGTGGGTGTATGAGGTAGGGTGGGGAATACTCTATTGTGTAAATAGAGCACTTTCCCACCGCTATCGTTGTGGCCGAAAAGCTCGCCGTATCACAAGTACACAAACTTACTGGCACTTATTACCACGCCTTTTACGAGTATATGTAGGTACCTACCGAATCTGTAGTAAGATGTTCAGTGTCCAGCGTCTTTTTTCTTTGACCACAAGGGACTAAATTTGATATTATGATCTGCTAGCAAGAAATTCTAGTGCCTATACCATATACTATATTTTTAACCCCCGACGCAAAAAGAGGGGTGTTATAAGTTTAACCGCTGTGTGTCTGTATGTCTGTCTGTGGCACCGTAGCTCTTAAACGGGTGGACCGATTTGAATACGGTTTTTTTTATTTGAAAGCTGGTTTTCTAGCGATGGATTTTAGAAATGTTTTATCAAAATCGGTTCAGCCGTTTCAAGATCATCAGCTCTTTTGTTCGCTGAAGTAGGAATCTTAGACGCATAATGGGTATTTACTTTACTTTCAAACATATTTGGGTTCAAAGGATAATACTTTAAAAAATACAACATATACGTACTTTAGTTTCCTGTTAACCTTAGCGGTCCCCCGACACCGACGACGCTTAGATAAAAAAAGTATTACTAGGTACTTATACTAAATTAACTTAGGCTAATTTTGCGGGAAATCAGCATAGTCCCCGCGGGATAGGGATAAACGAATTCTTCGCAGATGAAGTCGCGGGCAACAGCTAGGTAGTGCATAATTATTTTTTACTTTTTAGTTGTCTTTTTTGGCGGCGTTTTTTGTCGGCGTTTTTCAGGGTGTTTTTTTATTTTTGAACGTTCTGCAGACACCGCTGCTTAAAAAACGGTGACGGTACGGAATCGCAGCGAGGCATCGTATGCGCGCCGTTTTTATTGGAGAGCCACTTCAAAGTATGTATGTATGTACATATGTATGTGGGTATGTATGGTATGGACATTACTTTGGTCCATGCTTCAGCCTTAATAAAACGGCTGGCCGGATTTTAACATATGAGGTACGTGGATCCGTCATAACTGTCGGAGTAACATAGGGTAATTATGAAAGCTAATAATTAGCCCATTCTAAATATATAAGTATGGGTTATAATACTTTAATCTATCATTTTCATAAAAATATCAAAAAGTATAAAATAAAACATTAAATTTAAAAAATCAAAAACCCGACTGCCTTAAAAACTAAAAGGAAGAAAACAAGTCTAGTGGTCTAGAACTCGGTCAAGTAGCTAATTTAAAATTCACAGTCGGGACCCATTCAAGTCATGACCGGCTCAGAAATTCTTGGTAATGGGTCCCGACTTTGCATGACGGCTGAAGTTTTTTTATTATTATTTCTGACTGGAATTTTATAGGCAACCCTCTTGCAATATATTTTTAACATATTTAATTTTATATATAACTTTTCATCCATTAACCAGATTGGTGAAGGTCGTTCTTAAACGGATATACTATTAAGTGATTTGTTAGTTTTTATAAACCAACAATGTACCTTTTTAAGGGTTTGTTGTACGTACCGGAGCGCGCGTCGGGGCCGCCGGGCCCAGACTCGGGCTTGGCGTCGCCCGCTTCGGGGCTGCCGGGCCCGGGCTCGGGATTCGCGTCGCCCGCCTCGGGGCTGCTGTCCACGTTCAACACCTAAAACCATTTAACTCGTTCACAGCGCAGCCACAAGTAAACAATTCAGTTAGCTGATTGTTTCCATCAGTGGCGTAGCTACCGGAGGGCTAGACGGGGCAGTGCCCAGGGGTCCCCTCGTCTCTTACTTATAAAAACTATAAATTAAACTAGTGAAAATTCTCCCACATTAGAAATACTCGAAATACGGAACAGACGATTTTAAATAGTTCAGTTGGGGCCCTTGTTTATATTTTGCCTCAGGGCCTTTGGTTAGGTACAGTCACCAGTATTAATATCTGCCACAGTGAAGCATGCAAAAATATCTGACACATCCGTCCGGCCCTAAACATAGAGTCTTATCAGAATATTTTTGCACGCTTGTTGTGTCAGATATTGGTGCTGGTGACTGTACCTAGCTATGCCACTGTTTTCCATCTTGACAAATTGCGCTTAAGTATATATATATTTTACTGATTTTACTGAAATATATATACCAGTCAGCGTGAGAAAACCTCTTTCCCTGTAAATTGTTCTAAGGGAATACTTGTTATTAATGCGATAAATTCTGGAGGTATTCCCTTGACTTGCCTAATTTTTTTTGCTTAATTTCAGATTGTCTAAAGCCAATTTGTATAATTTCATTATTCATAATTTTTATTATTTTGTCATATTTAATTTTTCCTAAATGGTCGTTTTCATTACTTGGTTTGTCGAATATTTTTTTTATTTAAAACTCACTGTCGATTCTTATTTTAACTAATCATTACTTAGCCGAATAACGTTTTTACTAAGATTAGAACTGTGACCACAACAGCGAAGCGCCAGAACCGAACTTATATTAGAAGTATAATGTTTAACGAAAAATAATGATGTCAGTCAAACAGCAGTATACGAAATAAGTTTATAGACAATGAAAATTAGGTCATTTAAAATTAGACGAAACGAAATTATGTAAAGTACAAAATGACTTTCACTAAAATGAAAATTAAGTAAAATGAGCCATTAGGTTAAGTAATATTAGTTTATCTAAAATTAGGCAAACCTTAATGAATTAACTTAATTAGAAAAACCAAAAATTAGTTATCTTTTCCCACTTCTTATATCAGAAAATAAGTAGGAAAGTCACCTACCATTGATTGCTTGAGCTGGGCCTTTGCATGGCGATCCGCTGCCTCAAACAGATCCATTTCACTGTCCACATTCAGGTGCTCCAGTGAAAACACTGCTCTCATTGTGTCATAGTCTATATCATTGAAGCTGCTATCTTTGAGGACCTCCTTAGTCTCCAAGCTGATTATCTAAAACAAATATTACATTTAGTAGCTTGTAATATGGATACTACGCAACGGATATACATACTTATAATATAGATATATATATACATACTTATTAAACATCCAAAACCCGAGAACAAACATGTTATTTTTCATACAAATATATGCCAGCCCGGAATCGAACCTGGGATCTCAAATTTCATAGTCAGGCAGGTTCTCTAACCACGTGGCCATCCAGTTGTCAAGAATGATATATGAATTACAAAATATTTAAGATTATTTGAGATTTATTTTATTTATTCCTCAATCAAATTATTCAAGTACTATTAAAATAAATGTGGTATGATTATTACTTCCAGGAACAACAGTCTTTTATTTTACTACAGTGAATTAAAAGTTGATAAACCTTGTTCCATGTAAATGCAACCTTGGAAAAACAGGTTCATTGATATGTTCCCAAAATTTTTATTACCTTGTAATAACTAAAATAATTTATTGAATCAGTCGTTACTTTGCGGAGGTCCATATCAATGAACTAAAATAATTTCCTTGCTCACTTGCGGGAAGGAAATTATTTTAGTTCATTGATAACTTTAATAGGCTAGACGGCTAAAACAAACCGTTTAGTTTGTCAGTTAGATTATTAAAAAATATTGTATGCATATTTTTTTCTTTTCTTTGACACACAAAAAATTACGAGGATACAGTGCTTAGACGTTTCGAGTGACGTCACTATATGGGTATGATTTTTACCTAATAGTGATTTGTTGATTTTTAATAATTTGATAAACCAAAAAATATGTCTCATATTTTCCCATAATCTAACTGGCAGACTAAATAGAATGATATATTTTTAACCCAGTCGTCATCCCTATAACTTTCTGTCTTACCTGAAGACATTTTTCCATGAGAACTTTCTCCTCATGCAGCCTGGCAAACTCATAAACCCGGCAAGCGTTCTTTGGGTTCGTTTTGGACCACAGATACTTGATACACTCCTTAACAAGGTGAGGCAGCATGTATTTCTTGGCCAGATAGCAGAGCTCACAAGCAATGTCAACGGAATTGATGTTTATATTGTCTGTATAGATGTACCTGATAAAGAAAGTTTAAAAGCATTAATTAAATACAAAGAAAAAGCTTTAAACCTACTGACAGCATTGGCGGAGCAGTGCCGCGAGGCGCGGAAGCAGTACCAGTTGTAATATTCGAAAACATTATACAGTTGTTTTGAAAGCTTGTCACGTTATATAGGTATATTAGTTTCCCGCAATGTTCAGGAACACACTATTTAAAGTAACTAGCTTCACTGAAGTCATGAAGATTGCATAACATTAAAGAGCATTTTAAAAACAATAGCTATATCTTTTTCTTTATATAAAATACAATGTAATTAAATTACAAGGTGCTACGAGTATGACTCAAACAAAACATGCTTAATTATTTTTTTATAAAGTAACATTTGGTGGAGGTACTTAAGCCTCGTTAAAATTTCAGACAAAAAAAAGTAAATACAAGTACAGCATAATGCATTTCGGTATTGCTTGTAGGATAACACTCACTCCAATAGAGCTTTAAAAGCTTCTGGTTTAACATCCAATATTGGGATCGGTTTATTCCCCTCAGCAGCCATGCCTCCGTAGAACATGGCCTCGAAAACCGGCGAAGCCATGACCAGGATAAGTTTGTGGGCCGGCACGACGGCCTGGGGCTCCGAAGCCACCAAAAACGAGCAATCCGACCACTCGCCGGACTTCAAAAGATGAGCACCCCTTTGCTTCAGTTCCGAGCATTCTAACTGCCAGTCGCAAATTTCAGACTTAGGTGCCATCCTCAATAAACTGGATTCGATATTCGAGTCAAGCCGACTTTAGCAACAGTCCAATATGTATGTACGTTGTATGCGTGCGTCCGGTAAGGTGGCAGAGGGTAGGCGAACAATACAATAGATATACCTAAAAAATATTGTGGAATTTACTAGAAATATCCAGCCAGATTCCTTTTCCTTTGTCAGTCAGCACCATATATATGTGTGTATTGTGTATACTGGTAAGTCAGCACGCACGCACGTGCGTCGCGTTCGTTAGCACGCAGGCAGTGGTCCAGTGTTGCCAGGACTAGATTTCGTTTTGGTCCGAATTTCGTCCGCAAAAGTCCCGAAAAGTTCCGATAACCGTTTTTTTCCGTTGTGACACGAAAATTAACCATTCAATTACTACCGTGTCACAACGGATCTTTTTCCGTTCAGTCGTTTGTATGACTGATTAATTGGGGCTTCATTTAAAGTGGAAACACTTTGAATGACGCTAATTTTTTTCTT
>NC_133474.1:2671723-2782679 GCF_025370935.1 Choristoneura fumiferana
GCTTGCCCGCGGCTCCGCTCGCATAGACTTCGTTTATCGCCATCCCGCGGGTCCTATGCAATTTTCCGGGATAAAAATGTCCTTCCCTGGGTCTCAATCTATCTGTGTACTGAATTTCATCTAAATCGGTTCAGTAGATCCAGTGATTACCCCCTACCAACCTCACTAACTCACAAACTTTACCTCTTAATAATATTAGTATAGATGTACCTGTTATAACCTCTCCCTCTGCTGTGCATCATGGTTAACGAATGATGATTATCTGGCACTCTCGAGTAGGTACGAGTAGGTATCTACGTAAAGTGCTCAAGCAAGATGAATATATGGTCATTGTTTCTTAACTTGACTAAACTAGACCGAAGAGCCTTTTTTTTTATTCGACTGGTTGCCAAATGAGCAAGTGGGTCTCGTGATGGTAAGAGATCACCACCGCCCATAAACAAACCAGGGGTATTGCAGATGCGTTGCCAACCTAGAGGCTAGATAGGATACCTCAAGTGCCACTAATTTCACCGGCTGTCTTACTCCCACGCCAAAACAGCAGTGCAAGCACTGCTGCTTCACGGCAGGATTAGCGAGCAAGATTGTGGTAGCAATCCGGGCGGACCTTGCACAAGGTCCTACCACCTGCAAATTTTGTTAAAAAAATTTTTTTGGTGTCGGCTTTACCTTTTTATTAAAAAAAATATTTGCTTCTTACTTTTTAGTGATTTGTTGCCAAATTAATTACATTTCACAATGATCCCATTACACTCAAACACGGTTAGTTACGTTGTTTTAAACAGTTCCGTTTTCCCTTTTCTGACAGAAAACCGCATCAAAATCGGTTGAGCCGAACGCGAGATAATCGCGAACAAACATACATACATACCTTCCATTTTAGGGTTAAGGTAAATGTACCATATTACGGTATATAAGACGTTTCCTACTTTGACTGAGGATTGAAAAAAATACGAAGATTCTAGATGTAGTAACTATTTTATTTTAGGGATATGTCTTTAAGATGGATGTAGAATATTATTTTACTTCGTAGCTTTTAATTTATAGAAATAAACGTTATTTCGCTAAACCCTTAGTTTGTCCCTTATTCCGTGATAAAATTTGGCTCTGAACTTAATTCCGGGAGTCGTTGTACGTAATTCCGTGCTATCTTTAAAGTTCACATTTTTCAAGCATCTATCAAGATAATTGACTTAAAATACTTTTTTTAAATGATGATTATAATCACGAAATAAGGCGAGATCATAACAATTAAGTATTGGGAGGGTGCGAAGTACTAGGTGGGGGTGATGAAATCTATCGCAGCGTTATGGTGGCCAAAAGTAGAAATAGTTCTGGGCTCTGTCATCTGTCATACTCATATGAATCTGTCATTAACAGAGAAATTTGTATAGACTATAACTACCTAATTTTAGTAATAGATGTTTGTGTTCTTATGCGAGCTTGAATTATTAAACACTGTCCCTGTTTTGTTCTTAATTCCTCTACATCTCGGAAATGTCCAGCAACAATTTTCCTTATGAAACGGTTTGTGGTTGAAATTTTATATTGAGTGATACTCACAAAACCGGTCTTCAAAATGATACTCATTTTGATCTCAAAACGATATTTAATTTATTACTAGCGATATAAGAACAATTATATATAATTTTACTTTTATTCAAATAAAACCAATAAGATAGCTTTATCTTTTCGTTTTGCAGTAAAAGTACAACTAAACATGAAGTACTTAAACAAACCCTGACATAACGAAAATAAAACACACTTTCGAATAAATTTTACTTACCTCATATAATTTTAATGACCAAAAATAAATTCACAACCTTTTGTCCTCCCAAATCACGGTATCACAGTAATTTTGTATTATAAATTTATACGTTATAGGTTTGATTTTTGTCACTATATGTCGCGATGAAATTTCAAAACGTCGGAGCATCAGAACCATAAAAGTTGCGGACGCTAGGTGGCGCTGATGTCGTGCATAGAGCCAATACTTTATTCTGCTCCGCCAGCCAGACCGGATATTTCATTACTTAAAATGAGTGCAAAAACACATCTGCACCTACTGACTGAAAATGGGATTGTAGTACTCGTTTAATAACAATATTAACTGACATTTTAAATTATTGAATACAATTAGAATTGTTTTCGGAGAAATTATTAATAAAACACCTTATTAAGTAGTAAAATAGTTATTTAATTAGGTAATAGCTTAACAAAATTAAACTAAAATTAATCATGACAATCATCCCGCTGCTGAGACTGCTACAGTCTGTTCGCCGACAGTTGATAAAAAATATATAAAAATCAGGGGTTCTAACTCAATACAAGTGCGACCCTAGATTTTTTACAAATAAAAACAATTTAAAACAATTATTAACTGTAGAAAATAACACGCAGACAACCAAACTACGCACTTGAAGCTCATTCGATCATCTCACTCGCTCGCCCGGGCTCGTGTTTGACTACAACTGAATGCCTGCGTATAGGTAGTGCCACTAGAGTTGAGGTCACGCATACAAGAACATGTAGTACACAACACACACAGAAGCACAGGTGTACAGAAGGATTTTGACATTTACTCAATCATTCTCATATTTCTAATTGGCGAATAAACTGTACATTGTGTGATTAATTGATCATGCAACCTAACACCCCCCCCCCCCGGTCCCTTATACGCTTAAACATAATTCAACGTATGTCTACTTACTATAGTAAGTAATAATAATAACTTAATCTTTAATATGGCACCAGACAATGGCAACAGACACAAACAATAAAATATCACAATTACAATTATTTTTCTGTTGTTAACAGTTATTTTGTCATGTTTTATGTACAATAAAGAGCTATACAATACAATATACAAATAAGTAGTAGTTTATGCAACTGTTACGTAATAAGGGTTCTTAAAACACGAGTTCATCATAAAAAGATCACAGAGTAGGTATTTTAAGGCCTAATTACGTATAGTTGCATACATTATTTTTAAGACGCAGACAAATCAATTAAGTCCTTATTCTTATGTCACTCGCACATTACCAACTTGACATTTTGTATCGAGAAAATGTATCTATGGATACCAGAATAGAGGCTCATTTGATTTTGACAGGTGTTCCAAATTTTAAACTCATTACAGTACTATATTTGATACTGTAATCAGTAGTACTATTATTTATTCTGTGCTATAATGAACATTACGTTACTGTTACCACACGGCGGCCACGCCGTACAAAATACGCGTTCTTGAATCTACATAGGCATGACGACGTCTGCACACGCGTCAATGTGTGCGTAAGATACACAGGGCTGACTATCGCAAAACCCTAATAAGTGCCACAATGACCTTTAAAGCATCGCTCGAAGAACAGATAATCGTTGGGGGAGAAAAGTTCTCGAGAGCGAACACGAACCGGAAGACGAAACGTTGGCAGGCCTCCCACCAGGTGGACTGACAATACCGTGAGAGTTGCGGGAAACCGGTGGATGCAAGTGGCGAGTTGTCGTTCATTGTGGCGTTCTAATGGGGAGGCCTTTGTTCAGCAGTGGACGTCTTCCGACTGATGATGATGATGATGATTATGGTAAATGTATGGGATTGATTGATACTGTTGACACGCCTCGGGAGCGATAAGTGGCATCGCGTGTTGGTACAGTCACCGCACCAATATCTGACACAACCAGCGTGCATAAATATCTGATACGACTCTAATTCTAGGGCCGAAAGGACGTGTCAGATATTTTTGCACGCTCCGCTGTGGCACATATTAATGCTAGTGACTGTACATATATTTGTTATTGTACGAGTATGATTATGGTCTGTGTTACCTATTTTCATCATGTGCCAAGTTTCATAGGCGGGAGAATTTTTCGTAAGTCTCCATACAACAAATCTTCTCGTAGACTAGAGTATGGACGTCGCGTCGTGCCATAATTTAAGATTTTTAGTTTCGTGCATGTTTCTTACTATTTATTGCTGGCTGTAATGCCTCGCAAATTATTGCCTTATAAAATTCAAACCCTTCTTAAAGGCTCAATTATTGTTATAATTAAATACCTCCCTTTTAGGTGTAAAATTATTATTTTTTTACAAAAAATATATATTTTGCCATCTGATTTTGTATTCGAACCTATCCACAGTGATAGGCAGCAAGTGTAAAGGGTTGGGCTGTAAATCAGCGCTGTGTGCATGCGCACTTTGTGTACGTCCACAGCATACGCTGAGCCCAATCCATTTATCACACTTAGTTAGCACTTAGTTATGTTATAAGTAGTTATAAGTTTAATGTGGAAAATATCTTCCGTTTATTAATAATGTTTATGTTGCTCTAAGTGTGTTAATAAGGCTTATTCTATTCTATTCTATATGTGTTTCCGCTTTAACCCTTTATAAGGCCCCATTTATTGGAACATACTATCACAGAATCAAAAGCAGCTATCGAATACATACCTAGCAAAGGATGTTTTTAAAGCTAGTAGTATTTTCAATAATTACAATGAATATTGTTACTTATTACTGAAAGAATAAGGTAGAATTTCCAAATCAATGCATGTGGTCGCTGAGTCGTCTAAAGGGTTAAGAACTTTACACACACGCAAGTACAAAGAAAACATGGTACCTAAGGGTTACCCTTAAAGCTCTAGCTCCAGTGTACAGTCTGTGGGGTTTTGTCTTTCCAGTCACTCATTCAGTTACTGCTTTAGCTTGATCTGATTTAAGTAGATATCGAATGCTATCCTAGTATTTTCATGGTTTTTTACATCTTCGGAAAAGGGGTCTACCTTAAAAGCTCGGCAAACCGCCTCAAAGTCTAACCGCTCGGTGTTATATTTGAAGCAATAGGCAAAACTGTGTGTCGCATACTCACTCACCGGCACCTTCTTCATTCCGAGGTAGTGCAGACAGCAATTAGAGTAAATGGAAGACAACTGTAATTGTATCATGCTCCTCCTTTTGTATTCTTCGTGAATAAAATAACGGAACGATTCACTGAGAATTATTAGTCTTACGTTGGGTCCGCTGATGAGCTGTTTGCGCGGCTCGCGAGACGCGCTGAAGCCTCGCGGAAGCGGCACATTGGACTTTCTGCTTAATACGTTCATGAGCACTGCGAGGGTCTCCGAGTCGGTCAGCAGCGGCGACTCCGCCGGCCCCTCCGCCAACTGCTGCGGGCTCAGCGTCAGGAAGCGAATCTGCTCGATCGCGCTGCGGATAGTCTCGCGGATTTCTGCAGAAACGATAACCTTTTAGCTATTTGCCGCTACATACAACGAACGGTTTTTAAGGTGTGTGGTGTGTGGGTGTATGAGGTAGGGTGGGGAATACTCTATTGTGTAAATAGAGCACTTTCCCACCGCTATCGTTGTGGCCAAAAAGCTCGCCGTATCACAAGTACACAAACTTACTGGCACTTATTGCCACGCCTTTTACGAGTATATGTAGGTACCTACCGAATCTGTAGTAAGATGTTCAGTGTCCAGCGTCTTTTTTCTTTGACCACAAGGGACTAAATTTGATATTATGATCTGCTAGCAAGAAATTCTAGTGCCTATACCATATACTATATTTTTAACCCCCGACGCAAAAAGAGGGGTGTTATAAGTTTGACCGCTATGTGTGTCTGTATGTCTGTGTGTCTGTCTGTGGCACCGTAGCTCTTAAACGGGTGGACCGATTTGAATACGGTTTTTTTTATTTGAAAGCTGGTTTTCTAGCGATGGATCTTAAACATGTTTTATCAAAATCGGTTCAGCCGTTTCAAGATCATCAGCTCTTTTGTTCGCTGCGGTAGGAATCTTAGACGCATAATGGGTATTTACTTTACTTTCAAACACATTTGGGTTCAAAGGTTAATACTTTAAAAATACAACATATACGTACTTTAGTTTCCTGTTAACCTTCGTCGTCGGTGTCCCCCGACACCGACGACGCTTAGATAAAAAAAATATTACTAGGTACTTATACTAAATTAACTTAGGCTAATTTTGCGGGAAATCAGCATAGTCCCCGCGGGATAGGGATAAACGAATTCTTCGCAGATGAAGTCGCGGGCAACAGCTAGGTAGTGCATAATTATTTTTTACTTTTTAGTTGTCTTTTTTGGCGGCGTTTTTCAGGGTGTTTTTTTATTTTCTGCAGACACCGCTGCTTAAAAAACGGTGACGGTACGGAATCGCAGTGCGGGCCGTTTTATAATTATATTTATCCGTTGCTTAGTACCCATAACACAAGCTTTGCTAAGCTTACTTTGGGACTAGGTTAATTGGTGTTTATTGTCCCGTTATATATATTTTTTATATATATATATAGGTATCAATTATGAAAGCTAATAATTAGCCCATTCTAAATATATATGGGATATAATACTTTTAATCTATCATTTTCACAGAAATATCAAAAAGTATAAAATAAAACATTAAAATTTAAAAAATCAAAAACTCGACTGCCTTAAAAACTAAAAGGAAGAAAACAAGTCGTGGTCTAGATAGAACTCGGTCAAGTAGCTAATTTAAAATTCAACAGTCGGGACCCATTCAAGTCATGACCGGCTCAGAAATTCTTGGTAATGGGTCCCGACTTTGCATGACGGCTGTAGTTTTTTATTATTATTTCTGACTGGAATTTTATAGGCAACCCACTTGCAATATATTTTTAACATATTTCATTTTATATATAACATTTCATCCATTAACCAGATTGGTGAAGGTCGTTCTTAAACGGATATACTATTAAGTGATTTGTTAGTTTTTATAAACCAACAATGTACCTTTTTTAAGGGTTTGATGTACGTACCGGAGCGCGCGTGGGGGCCGCCGGGCCCAGACTCGGGCTTGGCGTCGCCCGCTTCGGGGCCGCCGGGCCCGGGCTCGCGCTTCGCGTCGCCCGCCTCGGGGCTGCTGTCCACGTTCAACACCTAAAACCATTTAACTCGTTCACAGCGCAGCCACAGGTAAACAATTCAGTTAGCTGATCAGTGGCGTAGCTACCGGAGGGCTAGACGGGGCAGTGCCCAGGGGTCCCCTCGTCTCTTACTTATAAAAACTATAAATTAAACTAGTGAAAATTCTCCCACATTAGCCCCTTAAGCCCTTCGGCGGGCCTTTGGTTAGGTACAGTCACCAGTATTAATATCTGCCACAGTGGAGCATGCAAAAATATCTGACTCATCCTTCCGGCCCTAAACATAGAGTCTTGTCAGAATATTTTTGCACGCTTGTTGTGTCAGATATTGGTGCTGGTGACTGTACCTAGCTATGCCACTGTTTTCCATCTTGACAAATTCTAAGGGAATACTTGTTATTAATACGATAAATTCTGGAGGTATTCCCTTGACTTGCCTATTTTTTTTTGCTTAATTTCAGATTGTCTAAAGCCAATTTGTATAATTTCATTATTCATAATTTTTATTATTTTGTCATATTACATTTTTCCTAAATGGTCATTTTCATAACTAGATTTGTTGAATATTTTTTTTATTTAAAACTCACTGTCGATTTTTATTTTAACTAATCATTACTTAGCCGAATAACGTTTTTACTAAGATTAGAACTGCGACCAGTAAAGTAGGTTAGGTTAGAACTGCGACCACAGCAGCGCGCGCGCCGAGCGAGCGTAGCGAGCGTGCCGCGGGAGCGGCCGGCGAAGCGCCAGAACCGAACTTATGTTAGAAGTATAATGTTAAACGAAAAATAATGATGTCAGTCAAACAGCAGTATACGAAATAAGTTTATAGACAATGAAAATTAGGTCATTTAAAATTAGACGAAACGAAATTATGTAAAGTACAAAATGACTTTCACTAAAATGAAAATTAAGTAAAATGAGCCATTAGGTTAAGTAATATTAGTTTATCTATTATTTATTTATTATTTATCTAAAATTAGGCAAACCTTAATCAATTACCTTAATTAGGAAAACCAAAAATTAGTTATCTTTTCCCATTTCTTATATCGGAAAATATGTAGGAAAGTCACCTACCTTTGATTGCTTGAGCTGGGCCTTTGCATGGCGATCCGCTGCCTCAAGCAGATCCATTTCACTGTCCACATACAGGTGCTCCAGTGAAAACACTGCTCTCATTGTGTCATAGTCTATATCATTGAAGCTGCTATCTTTGAGGACCTCCTTAGTCTCCAAGCTGATTATCTAAAACAAATATTACATTTAGTAGCTTGTCATATGTATACTACGCAACAGATATACATACTTATAATATAGATATATACATACATACTTATTAAACATCCAAAACCCGAGAACAAACATTTGTTATTTTTCATACAAATATATGCCAGCCGGGAATCGAACCTGGGATCTCAAGTTTCATAGTCAGGCAGGTTCTCTAACCACATGGCCATCCAGTTGTCAAGAATGATATATGAATTACAAAATATTTAAGATTATTTGAGATTTATTTCATTTATTCCTCGATCAAATTATTCAAGTACTATTAAAATAAATGTGCTATGATTATTACTTCCAGGAACAACAGTCTTTTATTTTACTACAGTGAATTAAAAGTTGATAAACCTTGTTCCATGTAAATGCAACCTTGGAAAAACAGGTTGATTGATATGTTCCCAAAATGCTTATTACCTTGTAATAACTTTAATAGGCTAGACGGCTAAAACAAACTGTTTAGTTTGTCAGTTAGATTATTAAAAAATATTGTATGCATATTTTTCCTTTTCTTTGACACACTAAAAATGACGAGGATACAGTGCTTAGACGTTTTGAGTGACGTCACTATATGGTATGATTTTTACCTAATAGTGACGTCACAAGCCCCCACTACGGAAGTTTGATGATCTATACCTTTGATGATTTTTAAGAATTTGATAAACCAAAAAATATGTCTCCTTTTTTCCCATAAGCTAACTGGCAGACTAAATAGAATGATATATTTTTAACCCAGTTGTCATCCCTATAACTTTCTGTCTTACCTGAAGACATTTTTCCATGAGAACTTTCTCCTCAAGCAGCCTGGCAAACTCATAAACCCGGCAAGCGTTCTTTGGGTTCGTTTTGGACCACAGATACTTGATACACTCCTTAACAAGGTGAGGCAGCATGTATTTCTTGGCCACATAGCAGAGCTCAGAAGCGTTGTCAACGGAATTGATGTTTATATTGTCTGTATAGATGTACCTGATAAACAAAGTTTAAAAGCATTAATTAAATACAAAGAAAAAGCTTTAAACCTACTGACAGCGGTGGCGGAGCAGTGCCGCGAGGCGCGGAAGCAGTACCAGTTGTAATATTCGAAAATATTATACAGTTGTTTTGAAAGATTGTCACATTATATAGGTATATTAGTTTCCCGCAATGTTCAGGAACACACTATTTAAAGTAACTTGCTTCACTGAAGTCATGAAGATTGCCTAACATTAAAGAGCATTTTAAAAACAATAGCTATATCTTTTTCTTTATATAAAATACAATGTAATTAAATTACAAGGTGGTACGAGTATGACCCAAACAAAACATGCTTAATTATTTTTTTATAAAGTAACATTTGGTGGAGGTGCCTCGTTAAAATTTCAGACAAAAAAAAGTAAATACAAGTACAGCATAATGCATTTCAGTATTCCTTGTAGGATAATACTCACTCCAATAGAGCTTTAAAAGCTTCTGGTTGAACATCCAATATTGGGATCGGTTTATTCCCCTCAGCAGCCATGCCTCCGTAGAACATGGCCTCGAAAACCGGCGAAGCCATGACCAGGATAAGTTTGTGGGCCGGCACGACGACCTGGGGCTCCGAGCCCACCAAAAACGAGCAATCCGACCACTCGCCGGACTTCAAAAGATGAGCACCCCTTTGCTTCAGTTCCGAGCATTCTAACTGCCAGTCGCAAATTTCAGACTTAGGTGCCATCCTCAATAAACTGGATTCGATATTCGAGTCAAGCCGACTTTAGCAACAGTCCAATATGTATGTACGTTGTATGCGTGCGTCCGGTAAGGTGGCAGAGGGTAGGCGAACAATACAATAGATATACCTAATAAATATTGTGGAATTTACTACAAATATCCAGCCAGATTCCTTTTCCTTTGTCAGTCAGCACCATATATGTGTGTATTGTGTATACTGGTAAGTCAGCACGCACGCACGTGCGTCGTGTTCTATATATACTGTAGTCTTTGCTGTAGTCTTTGGTCGTGTTCGTTAGCACTAGCGCCACTAGCACGCCACGCAGGCAGTGGTCCAGTGTTGCCAGGACCAGATTTCGTTTTGGTCCGAATTTCGTCCGCAAAAGTCCCGAAAAGTTCCGATAACCGTTTTTTTCCGTTGTGACACGAAAATTAACCATTCAATTACTACCGTGTCACAACGGATCTTTTTCCGATCATTCGTTTGTATGACTGATTAATTGGGGTTTTCCACTTTGAATGACGCTAATTTTTTCTTAGAATTATTGAACTCTGGTTCCTCCCGCTCCTAGTCATAGCACCACGAAAAAAAGTGTCGTCAGTTTTGTGACTTTTCTTTATACAGTTTATACCTACTTTTTTCCCTCGTCAAAATCACAAGTGCGAAATCGGTAGGGTAGCCCACTAAAAATAGGTATTTATGTACCAAAAATCGGTATTCGCCAAAAAAAATGCAATATTCAATAAAATAATTCGATTATTTATCAAAAAAAGTCTAATCAAATCGAACAACACTTCAATATAATTATTTTTACTACAATCATACCAATGTTCTTTGGCCATAGCCGAGGTCATATTTAAATTAATTTCAATATCATAACCATAAATTGAATAGTCGTTTTGTATGTAACAGACAAAGCAATTATTTATTGAGAAAAATGTTTTTTTTTTAATAACCACTCATCCAACTCGAAGTTCGTGTCGTGCGGTCTCCATAAGCAAATGTCTGAATTAGGTCTCATAAGCAACAAATCAGGATCTGATGATTGGATCTTAAGAAAATCGAGGGAACTCTTCAAATGTTGTAGGGACACCTATAGTAAATTGGAAATATTTAGTAGTAACTTGTGCATTTGCTCTTGAAAATCATCATTTGGTGAAGTGGAACTGATGATGAAGATCACAATTGACCATCCGTACTATTCTTGAGTAGAAATTACGTTCCATGGGAGGATTTTGGGATTGTGAAGCTCAATCTAGTGGTTGGTCCTGACTCTGATAAATGTTCGGCTATGGCCGACTTATTCACTAGGCGATTTTTAACAGCTGCATCTTTTCGTCTGTCCAATATAGAAACTACCACAACTACAATCAACCTTATAAACACCTAGTGTTTGGAAGGGAACGACATCCTTGGGTGTCCTAATATGCCTCGCGACTTTGGCCACCCAAAGATGTCGTTCCCTTCCAAACACCAGGTGTTAATTAGGTTGATTGTAGTTGTGGTACTTCCTATATCGGACAGACGAAAAGAACAATAGCTGAGAGAGTCAAGGAACATATTGCAGCTGTTAAAAATCGCCAAGTGAACATGTCAGCCATAGCCGAACATTTATTGGAGTCAGGACCAAACCACTGGATTGAGCTTCACAATCTCAAAATCCTCTCCAAGGAACGTCATTTGTACTCAAGAATGGTACGAGAAGCGGTTGAAATAAAAAAAGGACAAAAATTTTAACCGGGACCATGGATATAAGCTTTCGTCTTGATGGAATCCTGTTATAAATAAGTGTCGGGGTCGGGATGACTGTTCGGAGGGACGATCAGACGTTGTTAGTTTTGTGTGTCGGTGTGATGGGGTGACAAATAAGAATGACCAAGTGCGGGTAGTTCGAGATACGAGTGCCAGTACTTTTTGTGATCACGTGAGGGTAGTTCAAAGGAATCGCGCTGCTAGTCAGACTTGACACCTTACACTTCAGTGTACTCGTGACCACGGCCACTGTAATGTGGTTGAAACGTCGAGTTAAATATTACTTGTGTGTTTTAGCGTTATAAGTCCCGTTTGTGGTATTTTGACTATGATTTAGACGAAATTCGGTAAACAGATACTTTGAGTCCCGGACATAGGATAGTTCTTATACCGGGAAATTGCATAGTTCCCGCGGGGTATCGATGAACCAATTTAAATACTTTTTAAAAGCAAACATCACAGGTAATCGTAATTTACATAAGATAAAAACACAATTACGTCATTGCCGTTCGCATATAATCATTACCATTAACACAAAACAAATGGCAATGATGACGATGGTAATGATGAACAAGACTTCTTTTTTTTTAAACTGAATACTAATCTTGAAAGATCACCGCCAGCGATTTTTATTGTATTGTTCATAAAATACACCGGCCTAAATAGTTAAAAAATATGTAAAATTGGTATTTTTTTTCTTGTTTTCTTTGTTGTTGGTAATGATGCAAAAGTGTGACAAAGCGTTCACAAGCAAATGTAAATCCAAAATTTGATAATTCTGCGTGGGAAAAGTATACATGCGCTCTGCCCCTATTAGCAAGAGATCTTGAGGAGAGAATGCGCGGCCTCTCGATCACGGTAGGTAGTAAGAACATTAGATAAATTTAACTTTGACGGTGCTGCAACGGTGTTGACGAATTTCCATGACAAATTTCTTTTATTCATAATTATTATGTTTCATCAAATCAAATTATTTCATAATTTATTTTGTTATTCTAGATCATGTGTACTTTAGAAATATGAAAAGAAACACGAAAACTACGCAGTGAATTTTTAGTAAATGAGTCAGGAAGTTTACTATTCAACATTTTTTTGTAATTGGTGATGACGTTTGCGTGCGTGTCTTTTGTAATAATTAATTAAATATTTGTCATAGATTATTTATAATACATGCAACTTATGTAAAAACATGTGAGAAACGTCATGCAAAGTGAAAAAAGAACGCAGCCGTGATATTGAATTTATTATTAGCATATATTCGCCATTATTGAATTTTCGTGGATTGGCCCAAGAACACTGTTCTGTGGAACACAAAGTTATATTGCGTTTGCATCACTTGATTTACACAACACTGAAAATCACCATAAACTTTATAGTATTAGTTCACTTGACAGCTCACGTACCACAAAGCCTCTGTCGCATAAAATGGCGGATAGCACGATGAAGCGTCACTTGCTCGTAATGACAAACCATTATTGGCGAGTAGGTATAGAATAAATAAATGTCATGCCGTCTTTGTTTTTATATGCCGACACACCATAGAAAGAAAAAGATAATACGTGTTTTTTTTATTTCTACATCGATTTTATACATATTTGCATAACAAAATGTATCTATAGATAGTAGAATGGGGCCTCTCCGTGCCATGTGTTTACTTTCTCTGAGCTTCAGACTGGTAGAAAAATATTTTCATGGCTTTTTGTAGTCGGTTAAATTTTTGTCATAAAATTCTTATTCAGCAAAATAACGCAATTGATACAGCAATTTGCCATCGAAAAGTTTAATCTAATCTAAAAATTGTTTGACTTTGTAAAAACGCATATAAATGAAAATTGTAATATACCAACTTTTTTTTATTTAATTACAGTAGAAGTACGGCATTTTTCGCTTTTCGATACGGCAACTCCAACTGGTGTTTAATTTTTACAGTTGCAACACTGTTAAGGAGCACGATGGGGGCACCCAAAGGGGGCACTGCGCGCTCAGCCAGCACTAACTCTAACTCAGAGAACTACTGAGAACTACGTTAGCTTAACAGAGCCATAGATAGAGTACATTGTGATTGACTGATTGTGTTAGTATACTGCACAGGTATACTGTGACCTCGGCCAACAGGTTCTCAGCAGGGCTACTACGAAACTCGTAGATCGAATCCAGATTATTGAGGATGGCACGAAAGTCAGAAATTTGCGACTGGCAGTTACAATGCTCGGAACTGAAGCAAAGGGCTGCTCATCTTTTGCGGTCGTTAGATTGGTCGGATTGCTCGTTTTTGGTGGGCTCGGAGCCCCAGATTGTCGTGTCGGCCCACAAGTTTATCCTGGCCATGGCTACGCCGGTTTTCGAGGCCATGTTCTACGGAAGCATGGCCGCAGAGGGCAATAAACCGATCCCAATACTAGATGTTCAGCCAGAAGCTTTTAAAGCTCTGCTGGAGTAAGTGTTACCCTATAAGCAATAACTGAATGCATTTAAGATTAAATTTTAGTCAATTGTAAGTAAATTGTGTACTATTTTAGGTAGGTATAAACGCTTGTTTTTTCTTCGCTAAACTCTGTATATATACATATTCATAATTTATTATGTAAGACATGGAAAATGCAGGAGTTGTCAAATACCGTATTGTGTTTAATCTCAGGTCAAATGTTTAATTAATACTTTCATTTCTTTCTTATCAGGTACATCTACATGGACAAGATAAACTTAAGTTCTTTAGATAAAGCTTGTGAGCTCTGCTATGTGGCCAAGAAATACATGCTGCCTCACCTGGTTAAGGAATGCATCGGGTACCTGTGGTCCGCTGTACAACCAAAGAATGTTTGCCAGATTTATGAGTTTGCTAGGCTGCTCCAGGAGAATGTGCTAATGGAAAAATGTTTACAGGTAACAAAGACATTAAGATAAAATATCAATTGGATTGATTTTCCAAAGTTGAATTAACATGGGACGAGGCATAGTTTTACCTGGCCTAACTTTCATAATTCTGCATTTGCGAATTCTTGTGAGATTACACAATCATTTGTTTTAGGTAATCAGCTTAAATACAAAAGAGGTCCTCACTGACAGCAGCTTCGAAGAAGTTGATCTCGACACAATGATAACAGTGTTCTCACTGGAGCACTTGAATGTGGACAGCGAACTGGATCTGTTTGAGGCAGTAACCCGCTTCGCCAAGCCCCTAGGCAAACGGCAAGCCGAGCTCCCCAGCAATGAGAAGGTAACTTTTGTACATTCAATTCAATTTAATTGTTGAGATAATAATGGCCCCCTAAGCAACCCACTACGAGTACTTTACTTTTAGTTAGACACAGTTTAGTTTAGTTGGGAGGTTAGCTTAAAAAGAACCCTCTTAGGGATAAGTTTGCCTTTGTACTCTTTTAGTTTTGTTATTTTCTTTTTGTATTATTTTTGTGATTTATGACAATAAAGTATTTACATACATATATACACACATACTTATTCTTATAACTAAGGGATTGCAGGGTCATATACCAAAAAAAGCTGTGTTATTGTTAAATAAATATTCTTGTTAAGGTCTTCAGTGGCTTATTTATATAGTATTTAGTTACAATCTTAATTAGTTATTAATGTTAATATTAATATGACCGGCTAGGTCAGAGGTTGGAGGCCAAGGGGCGCAGTGTTGCCAACACATAAAAAGAGAATTACTTTTTTTTAAATTACATTCCAATACAGGGGGGAAGTAAAAAGGAATCAGATTTGAATTATAATTTGATGTTATTTTCAGATAAAAATGAGTCTAGTTTTAGTATACTACAAAAGGGAACTTTTGTAAATATTTTCATTCCACCAGCGACAGCCACACGGCCTGTTCATGACTTTGTGACTGGTGGTTGATTGAACGATTTTTGCTTATCACATTCTCAGTTAAGCATCATAATCATAAGCTTATCTCAGGGCGGGGCTCATAGGGCATGCAATATATAGGTATATCCCACGGCTATGCCACATGGAGGGAAAATATCTTTTTTCATCACACTTGCTCCTAAACAGTGTCGTAACATGCAGGCTACCTTGGTTGCAACCCTCCAAATAAAACCCTCGACCTTTATGTGCTTCTCATGAAACCCGTGGTCGGTAAATGAGTCATTTCCCGCACTAATTTTCTTGTCATGAAGCCCAAGGTCGGTAAATGAGTGTGATACTGCATGGCGCGCTGATCGTGCTGGCGTGCAGGAGCGCGGCGCGCGCACGGCGGGCGCACGGTCAGGCTGGGGTAGGGCGGCGCGGAGGCTGGCGCTGCCAAGAGTGTAGTCAGCGGTATCGGCAATTTTTGAAAAAATAAAATATAAGTTTTCTTTTACAAATATACAATTTTACTCGCAAATGTGATGAAAAACATTGTATGTCGCACGGGCGGTACTAGAATTACGAACATCGACTCATTAAAGCCCTCAGTCTTCGACTTCGGGCTTCTAATAGACTCTCGTTCGTAATTCCTTGTTTACCGCCCTTAAGACACAATGTACTATAATTATTGGAGATACTGAAAGAAGACTTCATTTTGATTTTAAAAACAATTTAAACTGCATTCAAAGTTTTTTGAAAAATACTGTCTACACCGTGAACGTCTACGCCATCTAATAGTAAATAAAACCGCCCAAGAGCGTGTCAGACACGCCCAAGATAGGGTTCCGTAGCCATTACGAAAAAAATCAAGTACTATTATGTGCGTTTTAAGTAGTTATAACACAATTAAAACACTTACTACAGTCTTAAAATTTATTACCAGAAAAAGAGCGTATCTTCACGGCACTCAAAAACTATAAAACTAACTCAAAAACGGTATATCCCATCATGTTGGAACCAATTTTCGTTGAAAGTATTTATTAAGCGTTACCTTTCCATATTTTTTGGACAAACGGTTTACAAGTGGGGGGGTACGCAATTTTTGCTACTTTGGGAGCGATTATTTCCGGAAATCTTAACTTAATCAAAAAAGTATGTATGTATGTATGTATGTAAACTCTTTATTGTACAAAAGAAAATTAACAAAACATTACTGACAAACTTTAAGATACTTGTACAAAGGCGGACTTATCCCTTTAAGGGATCTCTACCAGTCAACCTTTGAGTGGATGAGAGGAGAGGAGCAATACGTTAGGGTCCGACAAAGGGTGAGTTTTAGAGTTAAAATAATGGAAGCTACTATACAGTGCTTTAAACAATATAATACATAAACTACAATATAAATAAATAAACTACTATATATATGACCATAATACATATAATATATAAGCATATTAAACAAAGGAATGTTCTCAAATATTTAAGGAGAAGGTGCAAGCCACATTCTTCTCAAGCCTTCCCTAAAAGATCCCACGGTGGGGGATTGCCGGATGGAGGTCGGTAGCCGATTCCACAGCCTGGCAGATTGAACTGTAAAGGATTTAGAGTATGTTTTGGATGAGGTAGAAGGACAGGCTAAAAGGAGATTGGTACTCGATCGTAACCGATACTGACTGCCAGCAGCCAAGTAGCTGAAACGCTCGGAAAGGTATACGGGAGCAGAAGGATTAAAAAGAGTGTTGAAAAGTAATGACAGAACGTGGATGTTCCTACGATCCCTTATAGGCAACCACTTCAGCTGTACCCTGAAATTTGACACGTGGTCGTACTTGCGGAGTCCAAAAATGTATCGAATACATACATTCTGAAGGCGATCGAGCTTGTCGAGCAGCCCCTCACTAAGATCCAGATAACCAATATCACCATAGTCAAGCAAGGGGAGCAAAAGAGACTGAGCCAGAGTAATTTTCGTTTGGAGAGGTAGAAAATTTTGCAAGCGCCTGAGCGAGTGAAGCGAGGCAAAAAGTTTACGACTGACATCAGTCACTTGGGCCGACCAAGAAAGCGTTTGGTCCATTATGATCCCCAGATTTCTGACGGTAGATGAGAAAGGAATAATTGTACCATCAAAATACAAGTTTGGAACTACCAAGTCAGAAATCCGAGAGATAAAGAATGGACTGCCAATAATGATTGCCTGGGTTTTCTTTGCATTTACTTTGAGGCCGAACCTCTCAGCCCAGTCACGAATTGCATTAAGGTCTGTATTAATGCGATCAATTAGCAGAGGAAAATCGTCAAGACTAGCGGCATCATAGATCTGTAAATCGTCCGCATACAGGTGGTAAGAAGAGTGCAAAGAAGAGGTAATGCCATTAATAAAAATAGAGAAAAGGAGCGGAGAGAGTACACCCCCTTGAGGGACACCAGCAGTAAGATCGCACCAGCTTGAAAAAACGTCTTCAACCTTGACTCGCTGTTGTCTCCCACAGAGGTAAGAACGGAACCAGGATAACGCATTTGAAGATATGTTTAAAAGTATTTGAAAAACCTTACTATCTTTTCAAAAGAGCTGTCGAACTATGTGCCACACATTATTGCGAGTAAAACGTGTATAGAGTGCCCCCCCCCCCTATAAATATTTATTTTTGTAATTTAACTATAAAACTACACTACTACTACTACAAAACTACTGCAATGATGTTTTTTTTCAATATTTCGCGAGTTCAATTCCCGGTTCAGATAAAGGGTTATTCAGATTTCTTTAAATGCAGTTTAAATTGTTTTAAAACTAAAAATGAAGTCTACGTTCAGTAAAACCTAACTCCAATATTTTAAGATACTTTCCCTCCATGTGGCATAGCCGTGGAATATGTTCTGTATAATAAATAACCGTCATGATGTATATTTTTACTTATTGCATTGTGAATGAGTTAAATGGTTTTAGGTACTCAACGTGGACAGCAGCCTCGAGGCCCTATTCCCGATTCTCTCCGGCTCCGACGCGCGCCCTGGTACGTACCAACCGCCAATAAGCTAAAGTAAGTGGGGACTACGAACAAATAATATCAGGAAGCGTAACTGCGTTATAATTAAGGAAACTGGGTCCTACTGTGTCCTGCGCTAATGTACGCATGCGCGTCATTTAATTTTGACATTTTGGCTGACATTTGTATTGCAAGTTAGTGAGCTCACGTCAAATTTTCACATTTTTGATTGTAGACAGCTCTAAATTATCATTCCATCGTGTGTTATGAAGTGGTGCAGGAGCAATGCAAAATTAAAATGTCCAGGGATCACTTTCCATTCGTAAGTAGTCGCAAAATTATATTTATATTTAAAAATGTTCAAATACATTATCAGTTGAAGATGGTCAGTATTCTGCAAAATCAAGTCTGTGGTCTATGGCTCACATAATGTAAATTTATGACAGTTTCCTCACCCCTCTTCATACTTTCTTCTTTCTTGTATCGGCCAAACAATCTTTATTTTTACAAACAGTCTTTATTTTTCTGACAGCTAAACTCAAATAAACCACCACTATTGAAAGTTTTTCGTTGATTTTTGTTATATTTTTTTTTCATGATTTTTAGTGTGAATAATATAAGATGCAATAGTTAATGTCAACTGCTCGTCACCTTTTACAAAAAATTGCTTTTTCCGATGCAGAGACGTTCATTATTGAAGAGTCCTGGTGCTTCACCCCCCGTTCCATTTCACCATATGCATTACGAGGAGCTTAAATTGCTTCGCAACTGCGTGTTAAAATAATTGCAATGAAATCCGTGAAATACTTGTTATTGAGTAGTACCTAACTCCGGTGGTCAACTGTGGTCTTCACTTGTCTTTATCATTAGTTCCACTTCGAAAATTGGACATTGGAGTATTCCTATATAAACGTTTTTTTTTTCAAATCGATTCCTAAGTCTTCGACTTCGGGCTTCTAATAGACTCTCGTTCGTAATTCCTTATTTACCACCCTTAAGACACAATGTACTATATCGTCTCGTGAGTCCTGTAGGCGAGTTAACTTGTTAGGTAATTTTTAACCCCCTCCTCCCCCTTGTCAGCGAAAGCCAGCTAAACCCTACCCCCTCCCTCCTGTACTTACGTAAACATTGCTATATATTTTTAAATCTATTTCTGTTTCTTTATTGTTATTGCAAAAAACAAGAAATAATAAATAAATATTGCTAACGTAAGCACCATCTAGACCCCCCCAGCCACCGTGTCATCAAAAATAAGCAAAACAAAGCCCCCCCCCCTTGTGTGCTTACGTAATACTTGAATGACCACTTAACAGAAACTACTCGTCTAGGTAAAACGCTTTTCAGAGCCGGTTGACGAGATAACACGTAAGCTAATTTTGATGTAACTCTTATAGCAACTAGGTATGGCTCAAGGCCAAGAGTACGGGAGGTATGCACTTATGGAGGTATGTATAAATATCGTTAAAATGATTTAACGATACTTTTGAAATAACGTTAAATTTATGAACAGCTGATAACGTTACCATTTTTATACCGGTAAAAAGTTGTATAAGTACGATCGTGTTTCCGTTGCAGAGTTAATAAACGCTATGCACGCAGCAATAACAAAAACGAAAAAAATATTCTCGTATCGCAATCCTCTCCAATCCATACATTTTCCACTGAAGATGAGCTAGGAGAGAATTAAATTTTGCCATACAAATTTCAATTATCGTCTCACCCCGCCTCGTGTCGCCTTGCTGATGGAAGCACCTTTCTGCTGGAGAGAATGTACCTATTCATTCGCTATTTCTCAACGATAGCGGTGGGGAGTAGGTCCTACTCTATTCATTTCTCACAACATACTATCACTCCACCTTCTACCTCACACACCCACACAGTAACTTATAAAATCGTTCGTAGTGGCGTCAAATAGGTAAATGGTTACCGTTTCCGCAGAAAACAGCAAGAAGTTGACCATCCGCAGCGCGATCGAGCAGATCCGCTTCCTGACGCTGAGCCCGCAGCAGTTCGCGGAGGTGCCGGTCTTACGGCCTCCGCTGCTGACCGAGTCGGAGGCCTTCGCAGTGCTCATGAACATATCGAGCAGCCGCTCGGACGTGCCGCTGCCGCGGGGCTTCAGCACATCTCGCGAGCCTCGCAAACACTTGATCGGCAACGGACCCAACGTAAGACAAATTTCCGTTAGTAAATCGTTTTTTGATTTTATTAGTCAAGAATTCAGAAGCAGGAACATGGAACTAATGGCGCCACCTCTGGAAAGCGGTCTGAAATTAATTCCTTTTCTGACTCTTGGACCGCGTCCGGTCCAGATAAACTGCTCTTGTTCGTATGAAAACTTCACAAGGTTCAATACTTATAGATCTGAGATACACTATTTTTGCTATTGCCCCCGTTTTACTACTGAGCGGTTAGGATTCGAAGTGGTTTGCCGAGCTTACAAGGTAGACCCCTTTTCCGAAGATATAAAAAAGCATAAAGAAACCGTCAAAGCATTAGATGTTTTCTTTGATCAGATCAAGACAAAATCACGCTAATTGAATGAATGAACTGGCAAACGGGTCTCCTTCGTAATCCATAATATCGTTTGTCCTAAAATCCAATGCCATACCACTTGCCATAAAGACTTTTGACATATTTATCATTCATATGCTTTTCATGTGCCATAATGATTATTTGCCGTAATGTTCTTACGTTCCTAATCTGTTTTCTATTAATATAGTAAGACATAAAACTTACAAGTCATAATATAAGAAAATCATAATATTAAATGCCATACTCATAGGTGTCGGCGGTTTGCCAGCTTGCGAGCCAGAAAATATTTCCGTTCATTTTAAACTGAGTATTATGCGGTTGAGGGCACACACAATAGAATACAATGGCTTTGTTCGAAGGGTTGGCTGTTAACGAGATCGGGACACCTCAAATAATTCCTACTATACACATAAAGAGTTAATGGTCAGAGGTCTAAAGCATTCAAAACGATTCATCGAAAATGTCAGCACAAGCTGGGCTAAAAAACTCTGGACACTCAGTAGGAAACAACTCCGACATATCGTCGGGGCATTCACAGGTCACTTCAATACTAAACACATACCTACTAGTAAAGATGGGACTACAGGACAATGAAGTCTGTAGAATATGTGGCGAGGAAGACGAAACAATGGAACACATTATGTGTGAATGTGACGCCCTCGCCAGATCAAGAATGAGACTCTTTGGCGACGGATACCCCGCACCAGGAGACTTTAAGGCACTACCGCTACGTCAAATCATCCAATTTATGGACGAGGTGATAAAGGCAACAGAGTAAGTGCGAAGGAGGGGTAATTACACAAAAGATCCCTACGGGTCGAAGTGTATCCGCAAGGACCCCTAAGCATAAGATAAGATAAGATAATGGTCAGAGTTCAAAGGAGGGATATGTGCTCCCTCTATGGCGGTCGAACCAGAAAGGGCAGAGGAGAAAAACCACTGTGTCATAGACAACAATTATTGCTAGTGTCGATAATAATATAAAGTGGGCGCAAGACTGTCCATCACAAATAGGGTAATTAGGATAATAGTGCAAATAAGCATTAGGATATAAAATATTAGGATAAAAAATATTATGGTATTTACGTTAGGACAAAACATTATTATTAAGTTAAGATTGTTTTTTTTGGAATCTTTTTGTATTTTTTATTTCAATTCCAAACCGAGACCGAGTGGATTACCGAGGACCTGGGTTCGATTCCCAGTGATGGTCTTATTTTTCTGTTTTTTCGGTGCATCTTTATTTCAGTTTGTATTTTCAATTTAGGTTTTACGGGATGACCGTAAAAGTAAAAATTTGGAATTGAAATAAAAAATACAAAAAGATTCCAAAAAAAAAACAATCTTAATTTGATTGCATAGTAACGATATCTCTTGTCCGGGTGAGCGGTTAGTTCCAATGGAGTGCCGAAAAAAAAAAAGTTTCTCGATGAGGGCTACGGCATAGATGTCGCTAGCGTCACTGCTTAAGTGACTAAGTAAGAAACAAACAAGCTGAGATTTGAGGTGCATAGGGGAAATTCGTGTCGGTACCGTTGACCATCAGTGGTGTAGCGGTATAGCACGCGGTACGGATTACTGAGGACCTGGGTTCGATTCCCAGTGATGGTCTTATTTTTCTGTTTTTTCTGTGCATCTTTATTTCAGTTTGTATTTTCAATTATTATTAAGGCAAAAGATCAATATGACCAAAGTTATTATTGGAATTTACAATTAGGATAAAGGATATATGGATTCCAATATTAATGTAAATCGTGCAGCCGATAACTCTGTGTGCGTGTGTTTGTGTGTGTGTGTGTGTGTGTGTGTGTGTGTGTGTGTGTGTGTGTGTGTGTGTGTGTGTGTGTGTGTGTGTGTGTGTGTGTGTGTGTGTGTGTGTGTGTGTGTGTGTGTGTGTGTGTGTGTGTGTGTGTGTGTGTGTGTGTGTGTGTGTGTGTGTGTGTGTGTGTAGAGAGTGTATGTATAAAGTTCTTAATCCACATTGGGCTGGTGCACTCAATGTAAGTGCCGTGTTGGGCACTGCAGCCCAAGCCTCCTCATTCCAAGAGGGTATACATACGTGTTTGTGCCTTATAGTGGGACGTGTATAGTATAAGGTCGGAGATCTGATAATTATAAAATACTAACCTTTTATAGACATTAAGATTAGATAATTTTTTAATCATCCCTGTGAAACTTGTTTATTGCTATAGTCATTGACTAATGTCGCCAATTGATTTAAATTACTAAGGGAGCATCCATTAATTAGGTACGTGTTATTCAATTTCAAATTTAAATTCAAATTGCTATTAATTAATTTACAAATCAATTTACTTGCCTACCTATATAAGTATATTATTTTTTATTTAAGCCTACTATGTGAAATTTCTTCTAACTTAGCTTAGTCACATTGAAAAAAAAAACGAACAATTATCTATGATTTTGTTATAGTTCAGAGGAGAATTATTAAACCCAGTTTTCTCAATTTTTGAAAATGTTTCTTGTGGGAAATATTACGTGATATTTGCCGAGACCCCCTCTCCCCCACGTCAGATTTGGGGATTTTCGGCTCTACCCTCTCCCCCCTGAAAATGTGTGTGACGTAATTTATGGATGGCCCCTTGCCTGGTGCCATATTAAAGAATAAGTAAAAGTACAAATTTGCCATACGTGGAATTATGTGTAAGCGACCTGACCAAGTTGTTACAGACCAAGTAGTCAAATAACACAGACGTACAGTCACCGTACAGTCAACCAATTTGATTTCTAGGCCACCACAGTACCTTGTCTTTGTGACATTTTCGTCATCCAATAAGCATTGCCAACCAACCAAAATGGCAAAGCTCTTTAGTGGCCTAGGAATCAAATTGGTTGACTGTACGTCTATTCGCCGAGAGTTGATAAGTATTATAAGTTTCGGAATAACGTCTGTCTCTTAAATATCGCAAACTGACAAGCGTCGCTTATAGCCGCGCGCACTGTGCGCAGTTCTATATAGTCAAACGTGCGCCCGGGCGAGCGAGCTGTCGCGGCCGCCATATTGCTATTTCGTGCTGGAATAGATATCGTAATAAAATATTGTATCTGCTAAATTGCAAAGCAACTGCGGAAGGGACTACCGAAACCTAACAACTGTCATACTTACAGTGTGTATGACAAGATTGTGACCGGTATAATTTTTATTTTTAAAATGGCTCACATTAAAAAATGTACTGGCTGAATAGCATGATCTTTTACGCACAATGTTCTGTTAAAAATAAACGAAAAAAGTTGATAGTTTTCGCCAAAAGCACAATTTCCAAAATGAGTGCCACGTATGCTACACGATACAAATTAGTGTTCCTCTTCACACAAACCCAAAATGTCTCGCGATCGGGCCGCTAAGTACATGAATAAGTCGAAGGCGTTTGTGAACAAACAAGGGGTACAAGAAGGGAAGAGATACACGAAAAGAAAATACGTCGACGACTTACCTGAACGCAGGAAAACGAAATCAATCTCCTCTGCAGAGAAGAGAATAAGCGGATTTTACAAATATTTATGAAAAATCTACTGTTATATTTGCGTTCTGGGCAAGAAAAGTTATAGACAAATGATTTATCTATATCTAGAGATACAATACGAAGAAATTTGATGGAAAATTGATTTAAATTTCGAAGTGCGATGAACAAAACCGCTCCTTTCATGGGCGAGTGAAAACCAAAACTGGGATTGGAACAACATAATATTTTCAGATGAAGCTTCATTTTGGGCAGCTAATTACTCGACTAGGGCTTGGTCTACGGCTGATAACAGATTGCTCTTGCGGACCTTGAAACACCCAGTAAAGGTGCATGTTTGAGGATGCTTCTGAAAACAGGGATTTGGCATTTTGCACTTGTTCACTGGTACACTGGATGCCCTAAAAATGACCAAAATTTATTAAAAGGCATTGTTACCTTCTGCTAAGATGTTCCCAAGGCATAATTTCATTTCATTTCATTCATGGATCGTGCAAGAAGATAATGACCCTAAACAGCGAAGTCGGGTTTGTACTGCGTGGATGGCCGAAAATGGTATCGATGTTTTGGAATGGTCCTCACCATCACCCGATGCCAATCCAATGAGGGCTATCGTTTTTTGTCTCACTAGATGGCGCACTGTTGCGTGATGTTTTTAAGTATGGCTTTCAAAGTCTGTTATTACGGGCGTAAAGACAAAGTTTAGATTAAAATCATATTTCATACACCTTAAAACCGTACCATAAAAATATCGAGCATGCCACAGTGTTGCATAGTCCCCGTTTTGTTCGGAAAAAAGGGAGGAAAAAGGTTTCCGAAAGACAAAACTGTTTCAAAACACAGGCATTCATTGCCCCGGAACGCATATTTGCCATAATTAATTTCAGATATTGCAAAATATTCACAAAATTATTCTAATTATAAATAAACCCGCGTAGCTCACCCAAAAACTATGAGATTTGACATTTCGGAGACCTCACGCTACACTAGCGCCTCTAGTGGCGAATTCATACGCGATAGCCCTCATAGAAAATGTATGGGCGTGGATGAAGCTGAAATTACGAAAAATACTGTTAGCGTTGCTGATCTATCTCGGGAACTGAAGTCGATATTAAAAGTATGCCTCAAAGATGCTAAGCGACTATAGACAATTCGGGAGACTGGAAACTTAACTGTTAAATTAAAGAATTTCGCATTACAATTCTTTTCTTCCTAGAAGTTATATCGGTCACGCTCTTATCGTACATAGTGTACCAGGAGGAGCCAGACATAATCTTGTGAATCATTAGTATGATACCGATTTTTTTTTTAATATGCTTCAAGTGTATTGTTTGGCTGCCCGCGGCGTGTTGTTATTTATCTGCTTTGGACAATTAATATTAATAAATTTATTATATAGTAATTAATATATGTTAATGCTCTAATCGGTGAGCTTAGCAGGACACTTGTTGGATGCCATATAAACAGAGTTTGATTTAACAATATAAGTTATGCTGATGTCATGGTCTTGCTGAGCCCATCGGTAGGTGGTTTGAGAACACTTTTAAACGTATGTGAATCCTACGCTTTAAAGCACAATTTAAAGTATAATGTGGACAAACGTGAGTATGGTTTTTAAGGCGGGAACCAAGTGTCCCTTCCATTCTTATGAATGGTGTTCCACTTAATAGGGTATACTCTTATAAATATCTTGGACACTTGGTTACAGACGACTTGCGGGATGATGCATTGCAGACATTGAGAGTGAGGGGAGCGCAGAGCGTTGGCGATCAGAGCCAATATGATAGCGCGCAGTTTCAGTCGGTGTACAGCGCAAGTTAAAATAACTTTGTTTCGAACATATTGTACATCGCTGTATACCTGTAGCTTGTGGACCAAGTGCACACAACGATCGATCAACGCTCTGCGCGTCCAGTACAATGATGCGTTCAGGGTTCTGTTGCGGCTGTCGAGATATAGCAGCGCATCAGGAATGTTCGCTGATGCGCATGTGGACGTCCTCCACGCGACGCTGTGCAAGCGCTGTGCTGCGACACGGCGCACGGCGCAGGGTGCTCGACAGCCGCCACAGTCTCCTGGCCGCCGTGGCTGAGAGGTGGGACAGTGGCCGTATCAGGTACTGGTTCTCTCTCCATTTAAGTTTAGTTACTAACATAGTTAAGTATATAACATTATTAAGGGGCTCCAAAAGATTTCTTCCGAAAAGTCTGCTCTTTTAGCATTTAATTCCTAATAATATGTTATGTCAAACCTGCGTTATGGAGTGATTCTATGGGGCAATGCTAGTGATATTATTAGTGTTTAGAATGCAGAAAAGATGCTTCCGCTCGATCTATCGCCTCCCACAAACAGAATCTTGTAAGCCATTATTCAAAAAACTCAAAATTTTAACATTTCTAGCTCTGTATGTATATACATATCTGCCTATTTGTTAAAAGCAACCCTACACTGTTTGCTAGTAGACAACCGAGGGAAAGATTAAAAATTAAATATGGTCACGATAACTTAAAGCCCATGGCCAAATCGGCGCAATTAGCAAACAGTGCTATATGCATGTGTGCCAAAATATATAATCATTTACCACTCGTCATGAAAATACTACCTCTTTTAACTTTTAAGAAGAATTTGTTCAATTGGCTAGTTGCCAATTGTTTTTATAGTTTTTTTAGTTTATAGATTTTTTTATGTATGATACTGGTAATGGACTAGTTAAGTAATTTTATTATCTTATTGTCATTTAATTTGTAATTTTCTAGAATTTACTTGATATTTTTAATTATTGATTATTTTATTTTTTAATGTGTTTTTACTGAATTCGACATATTTTATCTTACATTCAAATGAAGTTGTATTGTGTTATTTTCTTATTATATTCTTAGTAGTGTACCAAAATATTGTACGCATCTAGCAGGCAGGATATGGTGCTTCTTTATGTATTGCTGCTAAAGACATTTTTATTTTGTTACTAACAATGTTATGGACAAGAAGGATCCCTATCCTATATGTGGTGATGGTAAACCATTTTTATTATTTATAGTTGTTTAATTATTGTTTTAACCAGGAAAAATATTTAATTAGCCGTGCGCAATTGTATTGACTTATAATATAAACCCCCGATTTTTATATATTTTTAATCAATTGTCGGCGAACAGACTGCAGCAGTGTCGTGGGTACGTGTGGTTGCGGAGTAGCGACATAACTGTCACATTTAGTTTTATTTTATTTTTGTTAATCTATTAATTAAAGAACTGCCTTAACCCAGTGTTTTATTTTATAATTCTATTCTACTGTAGAAATACTAATTCAAAGTCATTCAGGGTTCGTATTAAATGATTTCAAAGATAATAGGGCAAGAGGCTGTGTCAGCCAGACCCTCGTTATTTTATAAAAGATGTTTTTAATAAGCTATGTTTGAATAGACCCCTGACAAAAATATTACGAAAGCTTCTTATATACAAATAAAATAAGTATTACGTGACAGGCACCAATTATTTAAAGTATAAGAAACTTTGCTAATATTTTTTGTCAGGCGTCTATTCAAATATAGTTAATGTCGTGGGTTCCCTTTATCTTGCATAATATCGATTAGTCTTAAAAGTTTAATGTTTTCTTACAAGTTTGAGTTGAATTAAATAGTTCATGGCAGCACTGCTGCGTGCTGCGGTCTCTCTCGCTATGGCGTCCGCCGTGTGAAAAGTGTAGGGGTAATAAAGTTAAAGTAATGGTTTTATTTCAATTAATGTCATACTGAGCAAGCCTAATTACAGCAAACAGTTCTCCAAAAAGTTCTGGTTGGATATCTTAGATTCGGATCGGTGCAAGCCCAGCGGCCAACGGCCAAGCCTCTGTAGAATATCTATTGTAATATTGTATTGTATTGTAAAACTCTTTATTGTACATAAAACACATGAAAATAACAGAACACAGGATAATAAGATGTACAAAGGCGAACTTATCCCTTAAAGGGATCTCTTCCAGTTAACCTTTGAACGATTGACAGGATATCAGACACAAGAATAGACACTACAAGTACAATGAAAAGGTAAAAGAACCGAAATTTAAATTAACTATTAATTCTCGAAAACTAGCGACGCCATGGCCAGGACCACCTGGTTCAGCTCCGAGCCCACCAGGAAGGAACACGCAATCCAAGAACGGGCTGTACTGCAGGATGAGAAACTATGCCAGCAACGATCAGGATTTGATTGCGTCGCCATTCTTGATAATCTGTACTCTATATCAAATACGGCTGCAGCAACAGATTAATAGGTAGGTACTAATTATTATAGGTAACTACCTGTAATGTAACTACTAATTAATAAAGGAAGAGGGTATCAGGTTAAGTATACTGTAAGGATTGCCATAGTACACAAAAGTGGGCCGGCATAAATTGTCACAGTCGGGCGGTAAAATCTAAGTATAACAAGTGTTCACAATAATAATATTGGATTCGATTTGTAGCATTCGAAGATGGCGGATGTAGACAATATCTAATTTTGCTATTTCTGTTTCTTTGGCTAGTTGAAGTATAATTTTGATAGTGTTTTATGCGGCGATTAACCTTAACAGTGAACAGTGATCCCAAAATTCTATATTGCTCTCGTGTCTAACATTTTTTAATGCGTAAGTGGTCTCCACGTGGTTTCTGGAATTTTACTATCAAGTTGCAAAAACTACAATCACCGTACAACGTCCCTCTCAAAGAGAGTTTACCTTGACACTGGCGAAATAGGACAGAAAAGCCATATTTTAAAAGAGAAGAAGAATAATAATATTTAGCAATCTCTTCCAGGCAACTGGATTAATTCGTAATAAATTTAAAAAAGATATGCAATCGTACCTACTAGGGATCATATTATTTTCGTTTTTTTAATAGTGTTTCTAGTCATACATAAGCACAGAAAATAGTTAAGTGAAGGTTTTAAATTATTACTATTATTATATCAGTTGTACTGATTAGTAGCCAAGGTATAGCTTCCTAAAGTGAATGAATCAAGAATGAAATGAATAATAGGCTAGGTTGCGTTTCGTTCGAGCGGAGCGAAAACTTATTCCAAACATGACGTGGCCCTACCGAATACGTCAATGTCAACACTCAATTGGAAATTAAATTCATTCAATAAGTTATTTTAAATTACAATACCTCTTGATGGAAAGAAATTTTATCATCCATTGTATAAAACTATTAATTTATTATTAATTTTTAAATGAAATTTGTTGTAACTTTGATACCCATGCAACCATTAGCTGGATTCGTAAATGCCCGCTGTCAAATTTGACTTTTGTCATGTTGGAACTAAGCAGATTTCGTCAAGTTTAGTGGAGGAATCTATGTTGTTTTTTCCATATTACAATAAAATTTCGTGTCGTTATAAATAAAAGCGGACTCATGAGGCTTCTTTCAAGTTCCAGACTGTGTTATTTATAACGCTTGGCTGTGATTCTCGCGTTGGTTAAATGTTATAGGGAAAAATGGCTCGTAATAGAGGTGATGGATTACTTGCGCGAGTGGATTTTCCACTTTACACGCTTCAGACCTTAACGAATCGGCATGTTCTGGTGGCCGGAGGCGGCGGGGCCTCCAACACGGGGGTAGCTAACGGATTCGTGAGTAAATTCCCTTTGTTTACGAAAGTCGATGGTGTTGCAAAAAGTCAATGTCTCCTACGTGTCAATGGTGTTATCCTTGAGCGAGAACGTCCTAAGCGTGTGCCTTTTCCTTAGCCTTGCGCTTTTCTACTATTCTTAAGTTGATGTTGTTTTTTTGTAGGAAATTTTCGAGTTATCGCATAATGGTGAGAGGTTTGTGGCTGAGGAGGTGATGAGGCACGAGACGGGGCCGAACGTGGTGATGACATGTTCAGTGCGGACAGCCGACAACCGCACGTACCTCACGGCCGGTCAGGAGAGCCACTGCCAGCTGTATCGAGTGAACATCCGCATGGTGGACGCGGCCGAGATGCGGCGGGGCAGCTTTCGGGCTGAGAATGGACTCATACGAAAAAGAAGGCGTACTGTGTCAGAGAATGAAAATATATCAAAAACTGACAAGAATAGTAATACTATGGAGAAAAGAATGTCATTTGAGATAAGACCCAGTGACAGCGTGCAGACAGATTTTGGGTGAGTTACCTTAGTAAAAATGTGATTCTATTTTTTTTAATATATCATTGAAGTTGGAGTCGGAAACGCGCTCCGTGGACTTTATACAGAGTGTGTGTCTATTTAGGATAGATACGTGTTTGTAGGTGTATGGGATAGCTGCTAAATACTTTACTGGCTTATGATCTACATTATCTAATTTAATGTGTAATTGTTGCTGTTTTATTTTTTACCTTAGTTAGTTATCTAGAAAAACATGCTTCTTTGTTGTTTATTTTATCACTATTGAACAAGTCATAATAACATCAATTTCTTAGTAATGCATTAGGCAACATATTTGTTTGTGTTAAACTTACTTTCCTATTTGGTGTAGTTTTTTTTAGAGTCGCAGAACCTTGATCTTGATTTGTCAAGAACCCTAAAATACTTATGTTGCATAAATGGTTTAGGTTGACAAGTCTTGGCAAGCAGCTAGCTGAACTCTGTCACAATAATCATAACTTGACATGCTACAAACAGAATTTTAAGTATTTGCATCAGACATTATGTATTATGATTATGATTGAATTAAACAATAATCCCACCCCATTAATATTATAAATGTGAAATTTTGTATGGATGTATGTTTGTTACTCTTTCACGCAAAAACTACTGAATGGATTTGAATGAAATTTGGCATACAGGTAATATATACCCTGGATTAACATATAGGCTACTTTTTATCCCGATATTCATACAGGATAGGAATAAAATCTCGAAATAACAACTGCTGGGCTTAGAGTCATGACATAAAATTTGGTATGTAGGTAGCTGGACTTTTGGAATAACACATAGGCTACTTTTTATCCTGATATTCCCACGTGATAGGGATAAAATCCTGAAATTTCAACTGCTGGGCTTAGATTTATTGAAGTTTTGGACAGTTGTTCTTAACACAACCTCAATGAAGATCACAATATATATTTTGTAATTTTCCAGGGGAATTTTGTAAAATCCCGGAATTTCAATTGTAACTAACAGACCGAATAGTTCACACGTGCAAAGCCGAGGGTAAACTAGTAAATAGTTCTTAACTTTTGTCAAATAAATATTTTTCTTGAACCCTCTGAGTAATTAACGCATGAAAAAGTGATAATAGTGGTAATCAAAACAACTCTTTAGTTTATCTTTCTGTAATCCAATCTGAATGCTAATGATCTTGTGAATTAAAAATGCCAAACAATTACTCATACATACAGTGATTGCTTACATTATTATTATTATTATAGCCTCTTTATTTCCATTTTGAATCACAAAACATAATCATAACTGCATGCATTACATATTCAAGTCAATCATTTCATTATACCAATTATAACATATACATTAAAAAAATTACATATTATTTCATTTCATAATAAATAAATAGCAATTAATTAAAAAACAACTCAATATGGACCCCTCAACGGGTAAAGGCCTCCTCCATTTCGTGCCACAAGAGTCTGTCCTTTGCTTTAGTAAGCCAGTTTTCGCCAGCATTTCTCACTAATTCATCCTCCCATTTTTCTTTTGGTCTACCTCATTTTCGTTTGTTTGTAGGACCTTGCCAATAAGTTACTAACTGTGCCCATTTTTATTTATTCATGCGTGCGTGCGTGCGTGCGTGCTTTATTTATGACCTGCCCATTTCCATTTAAGTTTTATCACATGTTCCAGAGCATCAAAGTCAAAGTCAAAGTCAAAATATCTTTATTCAATTTAGGCTACAACAAGCACTTATGAATGTCAAAAAAAATCTACCACCGGTTCGGAAAAACCTCTGCTGAGAAGAATCCGGCAAGAAACTCAACGAGGTATATATATTTTTTTTTTTAAAACAGATTTACAATATTATTAAATGACATGTATACATCACAAGTATTTAACACAACTTTATTTTTAACACAGTAGGTTCGCTATTTGAAGGGATCGCTAATGCGGATCGGAATTATTTCCAAATATCCCTGTCCATGATATAATCATTAACTTTATAATACGCCTTTGATATTAATGTCTTCTTGACAATAGATCTGAATTTTGTATCCGTTTCATTTATAATATTTTTTGGAATTTTATTATAAAAACGTATGCAATTTCCCAGAAAAGACTTTTTGGTTTTAGCCAGTCTGTAAGATGGAACTTTAAGCTTCCCTGTGTTTCTAGTAGCCTTTGGCTTATCGACGTTAGTGGGAAAATCACATATGTTCTTCCTAACATACATGATTATTTCAAAAACATAAAGCATCTATTAATTTTGTTGTTTTTCTTATTTCTGTGTTTCTTTTTTTGTTAATTCTTCGTATGTTTAATACACCTCTCCACAGCTCTCCGGCAAACTTGTATTTTATTTTCAATTTTATTATTATATGTCCATGTTTGGCAGCCATATGTAAGACAGGGTAGTAAACATGAGTCCATAACTTTTTTCTTAAGTGTTATAGGGAGGTTTGACTTTAGGGTTTCTTTATGGCTCCAGAATTTATTCCAAGTAATGTTAACTCTTCTTTTAACCTCATCTTTGAGTCTTGTCTTAGAGAAAGATACTTGTTGTCCTAAGTAAACATAGCTTCGAACATATTTCAATGTATTGTTGTTGACTCTAATTGGTAGACTATGGTGGTTGGTCATGACTTTTGTCTTGGTTGTATTTAACTCTAGGCCAATCTTACAGCTTACCTAATTACCTAACATAATTGATGTTAATCAGTGACCATGAATAATTGCGCAGATCACTAATGCGTCATACTTTATCAGACTATGACCAATTGACCGAAGTATACATGCAGTTTACTTATTTCTAATTGGACTTTGACTATTCAGTTGTGCTTTGGCATTTAGTAATGCACAAAAGATAACATAACTTATAGGTAATTATTAAAAAACTGGCCGAGTGCAAGTCGATCTCGCGCATCGTAGGTTCTGTACAGTCAAAGGCAAAAAAATAATTTGTAACAGTATATCTGATTTTATAGTCAAATTCATATTCAACCGGTTCAAATTCACCGTTTCGGAAAAACCTCTGTTGAGAAGAATCTGGCAAGAAAATCTCTAATCTAAACAATTTAGAATGATGGATGTAATATGGAAAACACAAAGGCAGATGATTATCAATGCGTCTCTACTACCAACTGTTTTTAGAAAGCAACAATGCGCAATATTTCTATGCTAATGTGTGCTGCTTTATGATACTTAAATAACATACACAAAAATAGAAAACTACCAGTTCAGAACAGAAAGGCTATATTATTATTATTACTATAATATGTGCTGGAGAATTTAGTTAGTTGAGTGTCTGTTCTCCCTTTCACTTTAAACTTTTTTGAAATTGCCCGGGTCCCAGAAGGAATTGAAAATAAGTAAAATTCTCTCGGAATTTCAAATTGATCATTCTTGCCTTATCTCAAAAACCACTGAGCCACACTGGGCCTAAGATTTTGAAAAAGTAAAAAATATGGATATGTAAATGTGTCAGCTTAAGTTGAACTCTGATTTGAAGTATTTTGATACTTTTAAAGTGCGCTCATAAGTTATAACATTTTTATTTTGGGTGGCAGGTACGAATTAATTTGTGTTTCATTATTTGTGGACGGATCGTTCACTGTGCGAACCCGACTCGCTCTTGGCGTTAAAGTTAGTTTCCTTGCGGTGGTTTTTAGCTATGTTTGATTGAGCTTGCTCTTGAATTTTTCAACTTTTATAAGTTGCTTTGGCTATTGTTGCAGGTTTTAAGTTTTTCGTGCAAATCACAGGTTTCCAAACTTTTTTTTCTCATAGACTATTTTCAGTTTTACTGTTTTTGGTAGACACCCTACTGCTACTACGAAATTAGAAAATCGAAGTTCGTATCGTACAGTCACCAGCACCAATTTCTGACACAACAAGCGTGCATAAATATCTGATACGACTCTTTTTCTCGGGCCGGAAGGTCGTGTCAGATAATTTCGCACGCTCCGCTGTGGCAGATATTAATGCTGGTGACTGTACCGTCATTCTTTTATTAAATAAAATATGAAGTTTGATTTTTGCGATTCGTACTATAGGGCCTGTTCTCCCGTGGACTCGTGGGGGTCCACCTGGACCACCTGAGCCTCTGGTGTGTGTCATGTGTCATGTGTGTGTGTGTGTGTGTGTGTTTGTAGACCGGACGCGCTGCAACGGGTGGTCAGCATCAGCCACAGCGGCAAGCTGGCGGCGACCGGCGGCGTCGACTGCAAGGTGCGCGTCTGGGCCTTCCCCGCCATGAAGCTGCTCTTCGTGCTCGAAGGACACACCAAGGAGGTACGGTGACCAGTTACAACTTAAAGTATGATTGGTTTTTTGGAGTCTTTTTGTAATATATTTTTGTGTTGATATGGTTTCACGGGATACCCGTAAAAGTAACAAATTTGGAGTTGAAATAAAAAATACAAAAATACTCCAAAAAACCAATCATAATTTGATTGCTTAGTAGCGACATCTCTTGTCTGGGTGAGCGGTTGGTTCCGAAAGAGTGTGACGTCTCTCGATGAGAGCGGAACATAGATGTCGCTAGTGCTGCTGCATAAGTAGCGTTGTAGAAATAAGCAACCTGAGATATGTATGCATAGGAAAAATTCGTGTCTAGATTCCTGTCCAGCGGTGGTGTAGGGGTTATAGCACGCAGCACGGATTGCTGAGGACCTGGGTTCGATTCCCAGCGCTGGTCTCTTTTTCGGGTTTTTCTGTGCATCCATGTCTCAGTTTGTATTTTCGATACATACGTCACTGTCGCTAGTGCGGTCGTCGTCCGGGGTCCCTCAGAGACTGCGTTTAGGTACTTGCCGCCGCAGATTATAATAGTTAAATATAATGACCCGGATAACTCACGTCTTAAATCGAGTTTAGCTCGACATGTTTCGGGCTAATCCGTAGCCCTTCGTCTTCGAAACATGTCGAGCTAAACTCGATTTAAGACGTGAGTTATCCGGGTCATTATATTTAATATGAGTGAGTCTCACTCACGGTAGTTTCATGTTCAAAATTATAATAGTTGCTATAATAACAGATGCGACACTCGGGTGTTACGGCCACTATTTATCTTTAACTCCACCCGTGTAGACTTCGTTTATCGTTATCCCGCGGAACCAATTCAATTTTCCGGGATATACTATACTTAAAGTGTTTGTTTTTGTATAATGAGGGTTTTGACAGAGGCGAAATATCGCTAGATGGCGTTAGAATCGTGAGGTCCGTTTGACGTTTGCTCGTGATTGGTTAAATAACTAAATGAGCCAATCGCAAGCGAACGTCAAACGGATCTCACGATACTAACGCCATCTAGCGATATTTCGCCTCTGTGGAAACTCTCATCGTCATGGTATGTTTGCAATGGCGTGCATTGGGTCACGCCTATGCATGTTGTTTGTGAATAAAGTCTCTTATGTATCTATCTATCTAACTCGACTATACATCTCCAATTATTTATTTATTTTCCTTTTATTTATGAGATGGAAGCATTCTACATTTTCACTTTTACTTTTTTCGTTTTGTAACTAAGAGACCCCATATATCCTTGCTTTTTTCGTGTATTTTATTTCTTTAATTTGAAAGTAATTTATACGTAACTATTTATTTTGAAAAAATTACTCTCTACCAAGTTTCGTGTAGCGTTGGTGGTTTAAAAAAAATGGACGTGTTTAAGAGCCCTTTGCGGCCTACTTGCAGAATAAACGATTTGAATTTTATAAATATTTAATCAATACATGTTTTCAGTTGGACGACCTGGACTTCAGCCCGTGCGACACGACGCTGGCCAGCATCGGCAAGGACGGGCTGGCGCGGCTGTGGGGCACGGCCGCGCGCGCCCCGCCGCGCCTCACCGTGGCCTGCCAGCCCCCCAACGGCACCAACTATCTGTTCCGGCGCTGCAGGTACCTCCCTCAGCCCCCCAACGGCACCAACTATCTGTTCCGGCGCTGCAGGTACCTCCCTCAGCCCCCCAACGGCACCAACTATCTGTTCCGGCGCTGCAGGTACCTCCCTCAGCCCCCAACGGCACCAACTATCTGTTCCGGCGCTGCAGGTACCTCCCTCAGCCCCAACGGCACCAACTATCTGTTCCGGCGCTGCAGGTACCTCCTCAGCCCCAACGGCACCAACTATCTGTTCCGGCGCTGCAGGTACCTCCCTCAGCCCCCCAACGGCACCAACTATCTGTTCCGGCGCTGCAGGTACCTCCCTCAGCCCCCCAACGGCACCAACTATCTGTTCCGGCGCTGCAGGTACCTCCCTCAGCCCCCCAACGGCACCAACTATCTGTTCCGGCGCTGCAGGTACCTCCCTCACCCCCCAACGGCACCAACTATCTGTTCCGGCGCTGCAGGTACCTCCCTCAGCCCCCAACGGCACCAACTATCTGTTCCGGCGCTGCAGGTACCTCCCTCAGCCCCCCAACGGCACCAACTATCTGTTCCGGCGCTGCAGGTACCTCCCTCAGCCCCCCAACGGCACCAACTATCTGTTCCGGCGCTGCAGGTACCTCCCTCAGCCCCCAACGGCACCAACTATCTGTTCCGGCGCTGCAGGTACCTCCCTCAGCCCCCCAACGGCACCAACTATCTGTTCCGGCGCTGCAGGTACCGCCCTCACCCTCACTGTCACTAGCATCACAGAAAAAATAATACTACTACGTACAGAAGCTGCACTCCTTTGATCTTGGAGAAAGCCGCTGTTTTAATAGCCCACAGCAGTGGTTTTCAACCTGTGGGTCGCGACCCCATGGAAAAACTACTTTAGTAAAAATATTTGTCGCAAAATTAAATAAATGAAAAAAGCAATGGTTAGGGGGGTCGCGAAATATTTCTTGATACTAAAGGGGTCGTGTTAAGAAGAAGGTTGAAGAACACTGGCCTACAGAATTAGGGAGGTATCGCGTTCAATCTAAATTGCACCTTAACGCCAAGCGCGCGAGAGCAGTTACTATGTTGTGTTGACTTTTGTTCCTAACATACCTCCGCCGCCAACTCGAGTAAGGGTTATCACTTTGTCAGAAAATTAAAATAAAACAGTCCAACTAAACATTTAGAAATATTATTTTATAATATATGTGTATAGAGTTTTTTAACTTTTATGTAATGTCTGATGAATTTTTTACCTCCTCTAAAGTACCTATTATTAAATTTTATATTGCAATAATTCTGAATCGTACAAATAATAAATAATACAAGAGCACAGATATTTAGGAAAAGATCGAAACATTCAGAGCAAGGCTCGGAGACGGCCGACCGAGCACATGTTAGCGCGTGTCGCGTCACGCGTGCTCGCAGGCGCGCGGCAGCCCCGACTGCCAGACAATCTCAAGTTGTCGCACTGTAGGTGTTTACTGTATGGACGAGTGACTGATGATGCCTGTAAGCATCGCCACCACGGCTGGCGCGGTTGAGAGGCACGGGATCACGGGACTTCACGACTATCCTATGTCCTTCCGCGGGACTCGAACTATCTGTATATCGAATTTCATTTTAATCGGTTCAGCGGTTTAGACGTGAGAGGGGTAACAAACAAACGAACAGACTTATAATATTAGTGGGATGCGAAAGTTTTGTTAACTTCACATTAAAACCACTGAACTGAACTAAATAGTAATTTAAAAAAATAAATATGCATACTTTTAAAAATATACCACTGATTGGGTTCCACACCACTGATTGGGTTCCAAGCGACGGGCACCGGAGCAGAGGTAGGCCTAAAAGAAGGTGGCGGGACGATTTGGAGCGATTCCAGCCGGACTGGCAACATTTTGCCGAAGCCAGAGACGAGTGGAAGGAGAAAGGGGAGGCCTTTGCCCAGCAGTGGGACACTATATAGGCTATTAAAAAAATACTTTTTAAAAAATCAAATTTAAATACAAACTTATTTCTTACTAAAACCTAAATAGCATTGTAAAAACTATGATCATGCAAGAATATTGAATTATAAGTTTGTCGACCTCATGTCTGGCCTTAAACACTTTCAGGTTCGGTCCCATCGAAGACAAGAAAGGCGAATACCGTATGTTCACGATCGCGAACCCGCTGGCGCGGTCCGGCAAGCAGACGGGACTGGTCCAGCTGTGGAGTCCCTCGGACGGGGCGCTGCGCCGCTCCGTGCTGGTCGGCGAGAGCCTGTCGGCGCTGGCCGTGCGCGACGACGGACGCTTCGTCGGCGTCGGGACCATGTTCAGCGGCTCCGTACACGTCTACGTCGCTTTCAATTTACAGGTGAGATAGCACGGCTGATAGGGAATATGCAAGAAACACACCTCTTAAAAAATAACGTAATACAAAGTTGAAAAACATCAAAATCTAATTAGTCTAATTAATTAATTAAGCTTTCATGAGACATATTTGAATAAAATTACAAAAAGGGCACTATCAACCCTTACCTGCGGCTCTGGTGAATCCAATTGAACAATTCAACTGACGATTACAAGTCAGGAACGGTCCGACTAGTTTCGATCTTTTCGCAAGATCCTTTTCATAAGTGAGTACGTTCATGACGGTAGCGCCCCCCGTACTGATCTGATGATGAAAATCGTTTTCGTTGTTTTTTTAAATATTTCAATTATAGTAATATTTGTTACCCTTTCTATGCAAAATAATGAATCAAACCCTTAATCTGTCATCTCCCAGGATAACAGGATCGAAGGATTTTGGGCACAAATTTGTGCCTCTGGGAGAGGACAGGTTAAGGGCACTATCAACCCTCACCTGCGGCTCGGGTGAATATCCATGTCTCGGTTAAAAAATCGGGTAATCTGAAACTTGATTTTGATTTTAAATCAAAGTCAAAGTATCTTTATTCAATTTAGGCTATAACTAGCACTTATGAATGTCTAAAAAATCTACCACCGGTTCGGAAACATCTGTGTAGAAGAACCCAGCAAGAAACTCAGCGAAAATAAAAGTTAAGGTAAGGTTAAGGGATAAGGTTGCCTGGAAGAGATCGCTCTTAAGCGATAAGGCCGCCTATTGCTTACCTCGTAACTTTTCTCTCCGTGTACATGTTTCTGTATCGATTACTATTTGTGATAATGATAATGATAAATTTATTTGTCAAATATAGGTACAACAAACAGATCTTATTAAAATATTTCCATACATCTAAACATTCCAATGACTTAATAAATTAAATAATTAAACATGCAGCATTAATTAAAACAACTCAGTCAAAAATAATTTGTACAATAAATAGCAGTAATACAGTCTAAATAAATTAAAAACATTGTATGTAATTTCCCATCTCATGTGGTATAGAGTCATTGTGTATTGTATTGTATTTAATGTTTGTTGGTATTTATTTCCAGCGAGTGCTGCACGTGAAGCGCGCGCACCGCATGTTCGTGACGGGGCTGGCTTTCCTGCCGGTGGCGGGGTTCGGGCCGCCCATCACGTCGGGCGCCGAGGCCGCGCTGCTGTCCATCTCCGTCGACAACTGTCTGCGCGTGCACAGCCTGCCGTACCCCGGTGAGTGACAGGTGGCGCTGATCGCTACTTTGCGGCTGTCTAGTTTGATTAGTCGCTGGTAGATGGCGCTGATCGTAACTTTGCAGCTCTCTAGTTTGGGTAGTCGCCAATGGGTGGCGCTGATCGCTATTTTTGACACCTGACACAAAAAGAGGGTTTCACGCCAATGTCTGTCAGTCTGTGGCATCGTAGATCTCAAACGGATGGACCGATTTCGATGCGTTTTTTTACGTGAAAGCGTGTTTCTTTGCAGTAATTCTTAGCTGTCTGATAAAAATTTATTCAGCTGTCTGAGATATTGAGCTTTGAAATTAGTGCCGGGGATTTTTCAGCTTTTCTAAGTTAATTAGGTTAGGTCATACTACTGTCTAGTTCAAGTAGCCGCAGATAGATGGCGCTGATTTTAACTTTGCAGCTCTGTAGTTTGAGTAGCCACGAGCTTTTGTGGGCACGTTGTCAAATGGCCAATGTATATTGACGCTCATTGTACAGCCATCTGCATTAATATCTGCCACAGCGGAGCACGCAAAAATCCATTCCTACCGGCCCTAGAAATAAAGTAGTATCCATTGAATTGACATCTATGTATACTAGACTGCATGTTTCTTACATCAAAACGGCGCACAAAAACAGTTCAAAGCGCGGTTTTGTGAACAGTTCACTAGTCTGTTGACGTCCGTGACAGCGGTTGTGTCAAAGTAATATTGATGATTGATGCGCCGCGCGTTTTGTTCCAAACAGCCAGCAGGGCTACTACGAAACTCGAAGTTCGTATCGTACCGTCCCTCTCGCTCTCGTATTAAATAGTATAAGTGTCAGCGGGACCGCACAACACGAACTTCGAGTTTCGAGTTGCGTAGTAGCCCTGCTGTCTAGTGCCGTAAGGTACATAGATGTCGATGGTAGTATCAGATATTTATGCACGCTTTCTTGTGTCAGATATTGGTGCTGGTGACTGTACCACTACGACCTCTATAAAGAAACCTAACTTTATTGAAATGTCAAGTGTACCGCAATTTCCAAACTAATTTTATTTTAGTGTACTATATTTTTACGCCCATCGTTATCGTTTGGCACACTTTGGCAAACTTTGACATTTGTAATATTAGTAGGATATATACTATTACAAATTTTAAATGAACTATATTTGTTGCAGGTACTATGCCGGCCTGGGTTGCCATTCTGATAATAGTCTTTGTTCTATTCTGTACTTTCACATTATGTTCGTATTTAGGTATATAATTTATTTATTTAATAACTTTATTTGTCAATACACTACTGTAAGTATCACGGGGTTATGTTAGTATATACGTTGTATACAAGCTCATATGAATAGTAAAATGTATGTATAAAAATAGGATCAATTGAATTAAATGAAGTGCAATGTGGCAACACCGGAGCTTTTTTTACCTTTCCCTATTGTTCTCCCTTTCTTTTAGCTGCAATATCAGTAGAGTTGCCCATAGTACCCATAACACAAGCTTTGCCTAGTTTGGGATTAGGTTAACTGGTGTAAAGTGTCCCGTGGTATCTATTTATTTATTATATGACCTTTTTAAAACACGTCTTATATTATCTGATAATCTAACTGGACGTCTAATTGGATTTTTAAGGTTAACACTCTTTCCCGGACCGGATAATACCGACACGGAAACACCGACCCTGTTTTTCGTATACACGCCCATAGAAGCTCATGTCAGTTTCTTTCTGTACACAAAAAACAGGGTCGGTATTTCCATGTCGGTATTATCCGTGCCGGGAAAGAGTGTCACCCATTTTTAGGATAATATTGTCGAATATTTGGAATGCAGCGATTTCTTGGTATGAACCTGCGAGTGTTGTGTTTGCATCGAGTGTTCAGTGGGAACGCGTCGAGTGGTAGCAAGGTCTACACAACATTTTGTAATGATATTCTGATTTATAATAAACAGTTTAATTTTTTTTTTTAATATTCACCTGCAAGTCAGTCTACCAGTGACCATGATGTCGGGGGCTTATAAGAGCTCATTACGGACTGTATTCGCACATGAAATCAAAAACGGTCCTAACTCAAAAATTTTAGGGCTTGTGAGTTAATTATAGAAAAAATAGTTTTTTTTCTCGATTTTTCTGTATATTTAACTCAAAAACCCCCAAATTTTGAGTTGCGACAGTTTTTGACTTCATGTGCGATTTCATAGCAAATACAATGACAGCCTTAACTTTGTTTTTCTTCTTAGAAATATGTTCCAATGACGAATCCCACTTCCGACTAATATAATAAATGCGAAAGTTCGTAAGTTTGTTTGTTTTCCCTGAATGGCAGATTCTTGAAATGGCAGATGTGCAGTTAAGTACTTAATATAATAATTGAATACGGTTAAAAAAAATTGACAGTTTATTTTGAATACTTACATAAATTAACATAACTAAGTACAAACTTACAACAAACTCAACTTTCTTCTTTTAAGAAATCTAATTTCAGTCGTTTGAAGACTGTCGCAGGTTTTTCTATTTTTTTTATTTGGTTATTTAAGTATCTACTTTGGGGTGAATATTTGAGAATTAATTATTTTGTTAGAAACGTTTGTCTTTGTAATAAATGTCGTGCTATCGCAAATAAATTAGTCTTATTCTCTGGTTTAGACGGTAGTTAAACGAGTCACGTATGAGGCACAGCTCCTAGAAGCATGGTTTTAGAGAAAAAAAAATGATTTTAATATTTTATTGTTTTTTTATTTATTTTGTCTGCACTAAACATTGTGGAGTAGGGGAACAAGCTTGGACGGAAGTATTTCTATTACCCAATAACCACACGGATTTCGACGCCCGCCATGCACAGAAATGTGTCAGAAATGGTATCTAATGTTGTAGATTAAAAATATTTTACTTAAAATGTGCATTTTCATTTCAATTAAAATAAGTGAAGTTTCAGTTCGCTGCTGTTGATCTTGATACCTACTAATTCCAATCTACGTATTTTATAGGTAACTGTACAATATCTGCCGTTCGAGGAGTCTGCCATTACCAGAATCTGCCATTTAGGGAACAAGGGGTATATTTGTTTGTTTGTTACTTCATCACGTCTAAACCGCTAAACCCATTTAGATGAAATTCGGTAAACAGATAGTTTGCATTCCAGGAAAGGACTTAGGATAGTTTTTATTCCGGAAAATGCCAGTTTCCGCGGGATAGTGAAAACTGAATTCTACGCGAAGTCGCGGGTAGCGGCTAGTTAATTCTAATTAAATATCCACCATGGCCGCGGCACTCATAATAATGATCTGGATTCTCCGCACAGTTCTAGTCTTATACGTAGTGGAGTTAAATTGGACCGAAATTGAAACAAAAGTTTATATTTTCATAACATTTAATTAATTAGTACATCAAAACAATAACATGCATGTTTTCAAACATTTCGGCAAGTTGCATTGAATGTATTGGACCGACTAGAGATCTACACATGACTTACAACGCTGTAACTGACGGATAAAATTACTGTGAATATAATTCTGTAGTAAATATACGTTAGACATTGGAGATAGTACAAAAAATAATTTCTAAAGTGTACCGAAACGTAATTTGAAATTGGGCCACAGGAAGCGATTCATACATTACTCCATTTTATAGAATCAGATCCATGAATAAGTATTTTGTCGGAAGACCAGAGTAATCTTAAATATAGTGAACTAGACCTAAATTCGGCATATTTTATGAATTAATATAATAATAATAGGTACTTGGGTAAATAAATGATTTATGATTTTATGATTTAGACCAATAAGTTACACACCTTAACGCAGGTAGTTAGAATTACTATTATTTTTTCCATATGACACGAAAATTAATCGCACATTTGCATGGATAATTTTCGTGTCTCAATGCAAAGTAATTCTAACTACCTGCGTTAAGGTGTGCAACTTTTTGGTCTTCACCAACTAAGTTATTGTTTGAAAACAATCCGTGACTTTGTAAATTTTATAACATTCGACCAAAGCGCTTCATCATATCAATGTCGCATGTCGCTCCGTCTCTATTATCTCCCATTATCATGCCCAGTGATTTATAGATTTATTTATTTCTTTTACGGATGCATTTTCATTAATCTAAGTTTTACAAAACATACTTAACGATTTCAAAAGTAGACAATGTCCCTATTAAAGTGGAAGTCATTACATATTTTAAAAACCATCAACGCTCAATACTTATCCCATTTTTCACTTAATTTAATTGTGTGCCTTGTCAAGTAATTTAAAAATAGCTGCTGTATAAATTTCAAGTGGAATAAGCATCGTATTTCTTTATATTTGTCAACATACGACTTCTTTTTCTTTAAATTTAGTTAGTCACCATTTGAGATTGACCGCCTATATTTTCTATACAATTCTTGTATTCGAATTTAAGACACCTAGTATAAACTATTAGCACACGACAGATTTAAAATAAACATCCTAATGCTGGTTAATATTATCTTTTGTGACTACAATAATTCGAACTTTGACCTGATTTGTGATATGTTAGTAAGAACATGTCAAGATAATTAGAGATGGAATAATAAGAGCAGGAGAAAAGAGACAGAATAAGGATAAATAGAGATCTCAAACTATATTTTTACGTTTATCTCAAAAACTTGTTTAATTTTTTAAATATATTTTTTTTTTATTTCGGTGCAGTATTCCATGTTAGTTAACTATTAATTTGGGTTATTTATCTAGCTGCTAGATAAATAACCCAAATTATAGTGACTAGATTAGATTCTACCAAATTTACCATTAGCTTAAAAAATACCTTTGTGAATATCTAGTCGTTCACTTGGGCAAGCCACAGTGATTGGCCTCTCAAAGCTCGTATCTCTAAATGAATAAACCTACTACGTTAAATGTACTCGGTGTTTAAAAAAACGCGAGTAACATGGATTTTTTAAATAGTTTTCACAGATATCCCAAGTAAGGCAGTTAAAATCATCATAAAATATGGATCGGCATCAGTAGGTGACCTCTCTAATATATTCCAATATTGATAAGCTTAGATACCTATTATATGTTCCCAAATATAAAACTACATATGTTTATACTGACTGACAGTTTTTCGTAACTTCTAAAATGTTAATAGAAAAATATGTGTGCTGATTTGATCAGTGGCGAAAATTCTAATTATAATGCAATATATTTTGATATTTATTTCTAACTAATGGACTCGTTTATTAGGCTGACGTATAAGTGAACCCCCAGCAAAATTTCTAATTCCGTTCTTTAGCGAGCGTTTTATTTATAATTGATTTCCTTTGTGAAACATAATTATTTTGCTTAATAAACAAATATTTAAGGTACCAGCGAAGACTGTTGTGCTGTTAAAATAAATAACTGTTAACTTTATTGAACATGTCCTATATGGTCCCTATTTTGGTTTTTAACTTCGGTCAAAACAAGGCACTTGTGCTACTGTAAAATGTATGCAAAATGTAATGTTAAACATGTAAACAGCAAATGTATGAAATATATAACATACAGCGAAACCTTGCAACATCCTCGCTAAATTAAATTTTCCACATAAAATGAATATCATAGACTGATTTTCATTTTAAAACAGATTAACAAAAACTTCACGCTGCAGCCAAAATTCACTTGCTAGATGCCAAAAGAGTCCATGGTTACATAAGTCAGATTGAAACCAGTCCGATCTGAATCCAAAATATGCGTACTTTAGACATTGTCAGAAGTGCGACCCCCGGCCCTATACTAAAAAAGTGCAAAATTCGTATCTTGCCGTCTCACTGACGCTATATTATTTAATGCGAGAGTAAGAACGACGGTACGATACAAAGTTCGATTTTCGAAATCTTAGGCTATCGTTTGGTAAAGTTGTAAGTTCGTCGGTTTGTGAACGTCGGCCGAAGCGATTCAGATATGCTTACATAAACTACGCTAAGGTTACACGCGTAAATGGCACATTTAATATGTAGCATTCCACTTCACTATAAAAAGTTCTCGTTATATGTTTATAATAAATCTTTTTTCTAATCACATCAGTACAGTTTTCCTTATATTATTACATAATTAGCTATTAGCTACGCTACTATGTCGAACGTTAATTAATATTTTTTCGTTACATATCACAAAAATATGCGGACATGAACGTGGCTTCGGTGTGCCCTCGCATCGCTCATGACAAGCAGTTTTTTAAATATAACAAACTATTTCCTGATAGTATCTATATTCAATTTAAAAATAAATAAAAGAAGACGATGTCATATAAAATGTAGGTCTGAACTTATGGAACAAAGCCTAAGACTTTTACCGCAAAAACAGTTACTCCGTTTATGGATTTTTGGGAACTGTCACGCCGTCAAAGAACTTGAGTTTTTGTTTTCAAAACAATTAAAAATAATAAAGACATTCCGTCGATTTTTAAAGAATAGAATTTTGTGAGAACACGAAGGACAAGTAAAGTAAAAAACGGCTTGTCACCATATACTTTCTGATACGAATTGACAAGTACGAAATGCTTTCTATAAAAAATATCATAGAAAAAATGACCATAAAAACACTTGCTTGTGCTCACAATGCATGAGATTAAACAAAAAGTTAAATTCACTATGCACATGATTAGTTTAGATGACTACTTTAATTTACGAAGATTAAACCATTTTTGGGGTAAACACGACTATTCATATAATTAAAAAAATATTCTAATTTATTTTTAAAAACCAATCGATATTTTGTAACGCGATTGGCTCGCTCAAATGGAATTATCTCCGTAGATTTATCATATCACCGACAATGTTCATACGCCAGAGTTCTCCAGTAATCAGGTGTCTAATTTTTTTACGTAATGCTGTCATTCATTTCGTGCGCTAGTGCTGGGGTTCTCAGACTTTTGGCTCATTGGAACCTTTTTCAAGGCCCTATTAGTGGGTGGAACCAAGCGTTTGATTGAATCCATCACTCACAGCACATCCACCGTCTAAACTTGATACGTCCATAGAACTGTGGAGTTGACTTTGGTTCTAGTGGTTAGATTCATTTGGGTTCAAATGGTTCGACCACAATTACCAGTCATTACAGTTCTAACTAGAGACATCTAGCGGCCTTTACAAACATAATACTTTTGTGTCCATTTTAAAAAGTACATTTCGTGAATTCGTCTTCAAAGTAAGCATTTACTTTAGCATAGGCATCTACTTTAATATATTGTACAATCTATGTTAAAAAGTCTTAGTGTCAGGTCATGAAAAACAACAATAACAACATTATTATAAACAATATTTATAATATTTCGACAGACATATAATATATGCCAATATGCCAGTTGACCCATAGTACGCTTGACATTTTAACGTAAATTGTTCATCAATTTGTCATATTTACTTGTTGTTTTTTTGCAAGGACACCCAGCGGTCTTAACAAAATGATTATGTATATTCCTAAATCGCCACACTCACTTAAATAACTTAATTTAATTAACAATAACAACATTGATACAAATATATCTCTATTTACATATTAGAATTCGAAATAAAAAAAAACCTCATACAATCATACATTGTAAATCTCATAATAACTACATATCCAATGTTTCAGTTTAAATATATAATGTATATGTAAATTAGCCCTGTAATACTGACTCACATGTAATTGACGTGCAGATGGTTGTACAGACATGACCAAAACACTCCCTAACACGAATATAATATTGAGAATCGTTTATGCACACTTTCCCAGTCATCGCAAGGAGATTGTAGTGTCCTAGAGCTACTTACGAGCTTACTTACGTAGGTATGTGTCAGTATAATCAATTATATATAAATTTACGTAAAACTGCGTTTGAGCCTTCAACACCGCTAATGAAATGCATAAGCCTTCACCCCGCGGCGCGCCCCTCACACTGCAACAAAACAACTCGGTTAGTTCCCTGCAGCGGATGTGAAACTTTGTTTATCGACCGACACCCATATAGTAAAACCACCATTATGCGTTCAAAAACCATAGATAATGACCAGCATTACGACATTGGATTATATAATGAACACGGCTGTATCGTAATGAGATTTCATACATCATTACAGCACCGGCGCAGTAGGGTGGCGTTCACGTCGCGCAGGTCTTCGCGCGCGCAGCTCGTGGGACAGACATACCTGCTCGTAGTTCTCGTTAATGCAGGTCGTTCTCAATGGTTCTTGAACGCATGATAGAGGATTTAATATATGGATGTATATAAAATATTGTATGCAACTGTACGTAATTAGGCCTTAAAACACTCATGTGAACCTATTATGAAACTCGACTACGCCTCGTTTCATAAAACCACACTCGTGTTTTAAGGACCCCTATTACGATACAGTTGCATAAATAACTATTCTGACGGATTTCGTTCGCAAATAAACGATAAGGTGTTTTATAATTTTCATCACACTTGCTCGTAAACAGTGTCGTACATGCAGGCTACCTTGGTTGCAACCCCCCAAATAAAACCCTCGACCTTTTTTTCTTGTCATGTAACCCTTGGTCGGTCGCATGAGTCATTGCGCGTACTGATACTGCTGCGCTGGGGGACCTCACTGGCAATGCCCGGGAGCGCAGCTTAAGGTATCGGCCATTTTTGTAAAAATAATATTTATTCCTTCACAAGTATACAATTTTACTCGCAAATGTGATGAAAAATATTGTGTCGCACGGGCGGTACTGGAATTGCGAACATCGATTTTAATAGAATCTCGTTCGTAATTCCTCACTTACCGCCCTTAAGACACAATGTACTATTGCTCAATACAAAAAAAGGGCTAACTTATACAAGATTTCACAAGATATATTTGGAATATTTCATCCTTGGGTTTGAACGAAAGAACAATCTGGCATAGATTTTCTTCAAACATTCGCTTAGAAGAGTATTTAATTGAATTTAGCTAATCAGTGGCTGAAATATTCGTATCTGCTAAATATTAGACGAATGTTTTTATACATCGGTCCATTCTATGTCTAATTCGTGACCGCGTCATGAATAAAAAAACAACAACAAAAAATCTTTACAGAGGTGTTCAGTCAAACTTGCACCCGTAAACTGAAATATTTTGGATTATCTCATCTCATCACGCGACTTAATTTTAAGCTGAACGAAAGAGTCTATAGATATAAGAACGAGAGAATATAAACCACTGGAATATATACATATTTTTGTACAAAGAAGTATATTAATAAACTCAAGAGCTTAGGCGTTAGCGGATAATGAATATGAGACTTTCGTTATTAGAATAAAGGCGGAAACAAACTACTAAAACGCGACGCCACGCCACGTCGTCCGACGCATGTTCCTATGTGCAACTGACCATGACAAATGCTATGGGACTGATTAGTACTGACATGCGTTGGAGCGCGTGTGCAAGCGTGGCGCGGCGTCGGGTTTTAAATAGTATGTCGGCACCTTTATACGAGCGAGGCATCTCGTAAAGGAGTCATCAACAAATGCATAATTTGAATCAAGTCCAAGTAAGTCCTCGCGGACGACAAACAAGAAACGGAAGCCGTATCAGAAGTAGAACTCACCCTGGTCGAAGGTGCTCGGGTTGATGTAGGAGAGCAGGTCGCTGTCGCTCATGCCGGTGAGGCCGCTGCCGGGCACCGTCATCTCCTGCGACACGGCCTGCGACACCGCGTGCGACACGGCCTGCGACACGGCCTGCGTGACGGCCTGCGACACGGCCTGCGACATGGCCGACAGCGGCGCCTCGGCCGCCGGCTCGCTCGGCCGCGGCTGCTCCACCTCCGTGAGGATGTTGGCCGTGTTGATGGCCGACGTGACCAGCGCGTTCATCGTGGTGTCGGAGGTGAGGATCTCGGCGGCCGCGTTCAGGATCATGGACTTGACGGCGGCCGGCGGCGTCTTGACGGCCGTCGGCAGCTCCGCCATCAGCATGAGCTCGTCCTGCGGCGGCGCGTCCCCCCCGGCGGGGCGGCCGGGGGCGAGCCCGCCAGATGGTCCTCGGCGCGCGAGTTGACCAGCTCGTCCAGGTTGGCGGCGGCGTCGCCGGGCAGCATGGCGGCGGTGGCCTTCATGGCGTCCTCGACGAGCGCCTCCATGTGCGCGGTCTGCTGCGCGATGCGGTGCTCGATCTGGTCGGTCTCCATCTCGAGCTTGGTGATAGCGTTGAAGGGGTTGTACGGCGCGCGGTAGCCGAGCAGCGCGGGCTCGGCCCCCCCCCGCCAGCTTGCCGCGCGGGTCGGCCCGCCGCAGCGGCTCCATGCCCATCAGCGGCGCGGCGTACATCTGGCCGCCGGTGTCCTCCGAGTTGAAGATGGCGGCCGTCACCGACTCGACCATCTTGTCGGTCTGGATGGCCTGCAGCTGCTGCGTGAAGGAGGCCAGCGGCGACGGCGACGGCGGCGACGGCTGGCGCGCCGGCGGGGACAGCTTGAGCGCGTCGAACGGCGCGCACGCCTCGGGCTTCAGCCGCAGGTCCACGCCCTCGAGCGGCAGCAGCGCGGGCGCGGGCGCCGGCGCGGGCTCGTCGCGCTCGGGCAGCGACTGGCTGGAGTCGTCGGGCTCGGCCTTGAGCGGCGGCTCGGGCGCGGCGCTGGCGCGGCGCGGCGGCAGCATGGCGGCGCCCCACACCAGCGCGGGCCGCGTCTCCTCGCCACCTGACACAAGCCGGCTGTCATCATCCGCGACCGACCACGTTCGACCTGACTATTCGGACGGGCACTCGCTAGCTACGTGTGTGTGTGAGTCAGTCTGCTGTGTACGTGAACAGTGGCATCGTGATGTATACTCAGAGTCGAGTGTGCGGTTTCGATATCGTCCAATACAAGTTTCGCCCATAGTCAATTGAAATTTAATTCAAACATATTAAACTTTTTGATTATGTGTGAATTTGTACCGTATAACGTGAAACAGTGTTATTATTTTGATATGAAGAGTCCGGAAATCCTTTACGTGCTTGACTAGTAGAAGAGACCGAGACTTCTGGTAACATAAATTTATTCAGAACGTGACAAATTTATACCTTTAAGGTACCTAAGTCTTTGATTTAAAACTTTAGGTTCCTGCGTTGATCTCAATAGTACCTACGATTGAATGAAGGATCGATGTTTGTCCTAAAACTTAAAAAAAAAACTATATACTTTGGTATTTAAGAGGAAATTACCACGATTCAGAAATTACTCTTGAGTACTTATGAATAGTAGCTTTACTTACTTACCTCAATACCTAGGTGTACTCAATCAACGCAAGTCTTTCACAAAATTCTTCTTTAGCACCCTTATTACTTTCAACTAACTAAATCATAGCTGGAGTCTGGCAAGCTAGTCCTCGCAAGCAATTAAAAGCCAACTTCGTTTTGGCAACCCTAAAAATCAATTCAGCAAGCAGCAATGCAAATCAAATTTGAAGTCATGTTAAATGTAATCTGGGTATACACATTTTCACGAATAAGCGAATCAGATGACCTTTTAAAACTATTTATGTCGGCGTTTGACGTTACCGGATGTTCGGTTGGATTTAACCCCCACTTTTATTTGACGCATAGTTAAATACTAAAAAGTTTTTTTCACTTCTCATGCTCGTAAAGTTCGTGTTTATGCTGGATCTAGGCGACATAAAATGACTTTTTATGCTCTAGTGCATAAAGTAAAATCTTCGTCTAAGACCAAGGCAATCAGGCCACATCAAACAGCCACAAACAAAAAAGTTTCTATATATATTTTTTAACAATTTTTAATCTCTATAAAACTAAAAAAAAACAATCAAAGTAATCAAAATTTCAAGAAAACTAAATATTTATAATTATTTAGCAATGCATGAAAAATAAAAGGTACCTAGTAAGTGAACAATGTTTCCACTGTTGTTATTTCATTATCTCGCAATCGAAGTGAAAAGCAGTGTAAAAGTCGAGCATTAAACCCATTTTCCCCTCGACGTGTCTATTCACCCTCGCCGTACCGAGTAAAATGGCTCGTTTTATGCTCTCGTTGTACAATCTACTATTATTTGACGTGCAATCACTTGAACAACATACGAATGTTTGCGCGCATGTAAGTGCCCCCTGTTACGTTATCGCGACATATTTACCTATTCACCTGCAATTTGTGTCTCGAATCCCAATTTTTTTTTATTTCCTTGCCAGTTCTTTAGTTTATTAAAATACACGTACAGAATTTCGGAAAACAGTGTGTTCAAAATGAAAATCTAAATTAGTACAAATGTTTGCAGTTAGCTTGCTTTAAAATCACTTTAAAATTGTCAGTAAAGGACTCCGATATGAATGTACGTGGGTGTAGATAAGTGTAACGTTCGGTGTCGTCGTGTGTGCATTGTGTGAGTGTGTGTGTGTCAGTACCGTGCTGCAGAGGGAGTCGGCGGCGGCAGCGGCGGCCCACCCCGCTACCTAGACAGACCTAGCTTGAACAGAAGGGAAAAAAAAGAAAGAGTACGCCAATTACGCATCAGTCATTTCTTCCAAAAAGTTCATATACTATTTTCGTATTGCTAACATATAATGTAGCATGCACACATTCAATGAAGCAAGTGTCGTTGTTTACTTAAGCAATATCATGTATCACGGTAGCTCCCCAGTTTTCGCCATCTGTTTGAGAGAACACAGAAGAACGGAAAATGCACACAATGTTGTTATGTCATGTAGTTACTTATAATATATGTGTGGGTGAAGACTTCGAGTAACGAACTCTTCTATGGTTGTTTACAATATTTGGCATAGGATTTATTCTCCTCGCTTCAGATAATAGTGACCGCTTGATGAAATAAAACTTCGATTTAGTGTTAAGTCAACTTGTGTCAAAATGTATAAAACTAAATAAATAAAGATAATAAATATAGATTTAGTCCTTCTAGTAAGTGGTCAGAAAATTATTTTATTCTACAGACTGAAAACTATAATCCCCTTTTTGAAGTTTAAACACAACACGTTTCTTCAATACGATGGCAAAAACTTGAGTGCTGATGTGGCATACAACATTCAACATAGATGTTTTTATGATCATATTCAAACTACATTTTCAAATGTATGATTTTGAGGATGTGTATTTCAACAGGACTTGAAATACACAGGTAAAAATATGTAGGTGTACTTACTACACTTCGATAGTAGGTAAATGAAACTGTATATGAACGTATTGTAAAAATAAAATTAGAAAAAAAAACTGTTAGGAAATCCAGAGTAAAGTAATATTATTTTGGTTTCCTGTAGTAACTTTAGTTTGCACTTTAAATAATCTGCTTCACAATTAACGATGTATATACATATACGTAGATACGAATACGTACATAACATAATTAGTATATTAGTAAACAAAAGCGACTTATAAAGCTGGTGTAATCAACTATAGTAAACAACTGATAAGAATGCTATAGTTAAGTACCCACATTGACAGCAATTTCATAAATAATCACACCACGTTAATAAAGTAAAGCCATGGTATTTCTATGCTAAATACTTAAAATTCACTGAAAAAAAAGCATCAGCAGTTAATGAAAACAATTTTTTTTCTTAATGACGCCATTTTGTGTTTGAAATGTCAACTACAAGTCACCATCTTTAAAGCATTGTTTGGAAAATTATAATTCACTTTTTACTTTCTTTTCACGAGTATAAAGTAGGTTCATATGCTATTATATATATGGTTCATTTACTTTGTAAGTATTATATATGGTTCATTTACTTTGTCGAAGTTGTTTATGGTAAAAAAAAACATTAATTTACTAAAAACTTTTTAAACTAAGCAAATTTTATATTAACAATTAATATCAACACTCAACAATCGGCTAACGTTAATCCCAAATACTCGGCATATAAACATTACAATTTTCAAACGTCATTTCTTCAAAATGGCGCCGCGTCGGTCGACAACAAAATGGCGGCATAACCTCAAAGCGCACTAAAGCGATGCAAGCGGCCGACCTCTCGTGTACTCGTTTTACCTTGCGTGTGGTGTCGCGTGCAGTGCTGCGGGCCCGTGTCATGGGCCGGTGGGGTGTACTGAAAGTTGTGCGGCTCCGAAGCCTTGCCTCCTGACCGCACAAATAGCTGGACGGTGACAGGCTCGATTATGTCCGAGCGGATGTATGGAGGCACGCAGCAGACTAGGTGCGTCTGGAAACAGTTTGTGATTGTAAGATTGATGTTTTGATGTGGCTGCAGTGTAGGTGATCTTTTTCCAACGATTGTGGAAGTAAGCTGGGGTCCAAAGCCCCTAAATTCAAACGAAAGAGAGACGCAGACGGGTGAAGGCGCAGGCTGGTTCTCGCATCTATTAGTTTACATTACCTAAATAGGTTCAACATTATGCGCAACTGCTGGGAAGCTGGCAATAGCCTCCTCCTGTGGACCAAGTATATTGTTATTGAACCCACCTGTTGCAGGAACTCCTTGTCAGGTACTACCTCGTCCTCCCACACGGTGCGTCCGTCCTGGCGGTGGCAGAACACGACGCGCGTCTCCTTGAGGAAGTTCTTGCCGAGCAGGTACAGCTCCAGGCCGCCGGTGGCCGGGCACGACACCAGCGACTTGCGGCACACCTCCGGCACGCCTGGCGGTTGGGCTGGAGGGAAACATTTTCATTGATCCCCTAACTTTGCTACAAATATCACTAAGTAGCTTTAAGTAAGTCTTCGTGTGAGGGAAAAGCCTTAGCCTATTTCAGAAATAAATAGGAACTTCGATTTGTCAAGTGTAGGGCATGAATTGAAATGGTACTTTTTCATCACTCAAATGACAAGCAGCTTGGGACAGGATCTCACTGCAGTGGAAATTGGGTACTCACTGCATATGATTTGCGTGGAGCAGACCTGTAGCGTCTCGGTCTGGCCCTCGGCGTTGACGATCTCTGTGCGGAAGACCATGCGGCAGCGGGTGGACTTCTTCTTCCCGCGCGACACGTGCGCCGCCGGCCCGCCCAGCTCGCCGAAACGGTGCTCCACGTCCACGTTACGCTCCTGCATAACAATAACAGTTCAACAATGATAGTGGAGAAAATGCAATTGAAGCATACCAAACAATTAGAAGTAAACAACACGGGTTTCACGGTGGATGCAAGCCGCTTCCAACCAAAGCTACTGGAGGTCTATAGGGGAGGCCTATGTCCAACAGTAGACGTCCTACGGCTGAGATGATGATGTATTAAAAGTAAAATCGTCTATAAAGAAAGTTTGTTGGTCGGTTAGTTGTGGTGGTGTGTGGTGTGGTTGATTGATTGTATGGTTGTTGGTTGGAAACAACCAAGTTTTTGTGAAGTAATTACTACAATGTCATCAAATAATTACATTGGACATAGAACCACAGTACAGAGAAAAGGAACAGTATAATGTCTTCATATAAACGGCGGAACGCAAGTACCTGCGCGCCACGAATTCTCAGCATACCTCGGCAACCATCAGTCGCGAGTGCTCCGCGGTTACGTACGGTCGGCGCGGGACTCATGCGCATTTATTACGTATACTTATATCTAATTATTTATGTCACGACGATATAAACAATATTGCTCGGTGTACGTATGTTTAAATACATTTTTTAGATTACCAACCCAACAATAAAACTTTTCGCACATCCCAGAAGAGACGCAAATACTTCTCCGTAGCCAATTTCTAGTTAACAAATATACGTAGTGATGAAGCTCAATAAAACCGTTTAAAAACATATTTAAGTACGTTTTGTGGTTTATTAAAATAACGTAAAATGCATTTTTATTAAACACTACATACTTAGTCCATTCCTTCCATAATTTCTTAAAGCTCCTAATCCTTTCCCTACTTTAAATTTCATGTGCCATTATCAAATACATAACTGAAGAGTTACAGTGTTACTCGTAGTAGGCAGCCCCATCGCGCGTTTGTGTACCGAGCCGGCGTAGGTAATTATTATACTGCTCCTTTTTTCTGTACTGTGATAGAACAGAACCTTGAGGCATTCTTGGCCCTTAATTAAGCTTAAGCTATCGATTTTATGTATTTTCAGTCAGATTGCTTAGTTAATGATGGTATGTCAAAAAAACAGTGGGATAGTAAGACACGCAATTGCCTTGTGCGGCCTGCTTAGTTTCTGAATAAACATATTAATTTTATATATTGCAATACCTAATCAAAATTTATTTTAAAAGCATGATGATTAGGAGACACGTAGTAATAATACGTAGTCAGCTATCGTCATCACTTTGAAACACATGATTGGGTGTGTAATTTGGCGACGGTTTTATCAAACCGACCTTAACCCCGATCTGGCTTCGTTCGCCTGATATGCTCAGGCCTGATAGGCCGCTTGGAAACTGATTTAAGATATTGTAATTAACAAACTATGGATAATAATCTGAAATAAATGTCATTATTATTATTAAACTAATTTTCAAGATTAAGTAACATCTGTAAAGCAATTGACTAAATAATGTGTGTGATTGCTGCTTAAAAGTAACAGAGACGAAGTCAACTAGGGTTTTTTTTAATTTGTATCAAAAAAGAACATGGCTTAGTATTATAGATGTCGTGTGATAAGCTTGAGCAAGTAAGTTGGCCAGCAGATGCAGATTTAGTAGACGTAAAAGCAGTATCAACAAAAATCAATCAATTTATCAATCAGGAAGCACTTGAGTCTGAATTCAGAACTAGACTTCTAAACGGGATCGCAGACTTAAAGAATTTCTAAAAGACTAAACACTCAAATGATTGTATCATTCCCTCATCTGCGGCCTGTTGCCAAGAGAAACTGCGTCACTCCAGACTACCATATCAAATTCTGTCAAATTGTTATTAAAACAATCAGATCAGAACAAGCCCGTCACGTGATAAGGCATCAGCAGTCGCGTGAATATTGACGCAGGTTGACAATTATGCTATGTTTTGACGATACCGTAGAGGCCGAGAAGTGGCAAAAGTTATCAGGCATCATTTGTAAAAAATGTATTTTAGGTCCCTGACAGACAACGCGAACTTTTTTATGTAAGAGCTTGCAAAACAAAGATTGCGATTATTAATTTATTCAAAGACGATCATTTGGCTTATATCATACTGCATGTTACGCAGAACAAGCTCATGTTTTTAATAAAGCAATTAACACTTGCGGGAAGTGTGAAGAGATATCTGTTCCGTCTGACTACTTGCAACTTGTAGCCAGCCTTGTTACGTTTACGAATAAAGTTCATTCTACATTTTGAGCTGGCCGAGGATAATATCTTTATGAATATGACCCTCTATTAGTTGTGCGAGAACTAATTGATTTCCTTTGTCTTGCATCTGCCAATCATGCTGTCAGGGAGCGCGACGACCTCTGATAGCGCCGCCGCGAGCCCTAAACAATACTGATTGACCTAACAACTCGATACAATAACTGATTTATAGCGGAATTTTCACAGCTGATACTGGAATTTAATTGTGTCTAAAGGACAGTAACTAAAGGAAAGTTTTAAAAGTCCAAAATGGTTCTTGTTCATATAATTCACAAAATTAGATGGCTGAGTTATCCTGGTGTAGGTAAGGAGATATTCCTTTTTAGATAAAAAGTAAAGTAGGACATGGTGCATGTTTTTATAACTTGTACTTATAGGCATCGACAAGTTTGCGCAGTGATTTTGGTTTACAGTTTTCCGAATTTTCTGTCACAACTCACAACAGGGGATCAAATAAACCTGAAGAAAATCAGAATCCTAACTTGACCCTGGCATAGCTACCAACACAACTGCCACTTTGCCAATATTTGAATCAACAGTTAAAGAAGCATTAGATAGAAGACTACACGTATTCTCGGTTGCCTGGTGCGGGGGTGCTTGTCGGTTTAATTCGCACAACAATCAGGTCTTTGATTATCCTGCTTTGGTTGAATCACCTAAGCTAGCATAGCAAAGCAAAGCAACTAACCTTGAGTATCCCAACGCAGTCGCAAGTGACCTGCCAGTTCTTGGTTGGCTCGAGGTCGATCTCGATGACGACGGTGCCGTCATCCTTGCGCTCTTTGCACGACGTGGAGTTCTTGCCCGAGACCCGACACGCCTGGTAGAACATGTGCGGCGCCACGCGCCCTGTGTCTGTCCCGATGAACACCTGCGGGCAATGCATGGACTCTAATAAAGTCTGTTCGGAAGTGGTCCTTCGAAAAATAGTAACATTGTCTGATAGTAGGTAAGCCTGTATATTGGTGTTGAGTTATTCAAAAGATAACTTACTTAGTTGATTGCCTATGTATATATGTGGTAAGTGATAAGTAGCGTCTTTATATGCAGAAGAAAGAATACTAATGAAAAATAATGAATGTACGGTCAAGCAAGTTATTACCTGTAAAACGGCCGGTTTGTCGTAACCAATTAATTTGACTATTGGAAAACCATTGCCTGAATTGTCCTTCACCGCTCCTCGACTACCCTCAGTCTGATATCTGAAACCAAAGACAATCATTGAAAAGAACTGAAGTACTTTCTTAATTAGGTAAGTAATATTGATGTTGGTTGAATAACTACCCGAAATTGGCCATAGGGCGAAGGTTTTTGCTGTAGAGGTATTTGTAGGATTATTTAAGAATATTGCAGCCTCAGCAGGCTAGGTACACTAAACACATAGTTCTCACAAATAGCTTTTGATATGATTGACTGGTGAGCCACAGCAATATATTACACAACTGTACACAGAAGGTACAGCAGATGTTAGTTATCATAATGGTAAGCCTTCTAATCTTTTTGCTTGGATAAGTACATATGTGTCTGACGAGTTTCAGTTTTCGTAAGTTGTGATTTACGGTGTGCAATACAATACAAATATGTACTTTATTGAAAACCACAAATCAGTACGGTAGGTAGTGACAGACCTGGCTCTGTGCTGCGACTCGGGCTGGCACAGTATCTGGAGCTCGACCATGCCGTCCCGCGAGCGGCCTGCCAGCGGCGCCGCGAGCCCCGGTGGGCCGGAAGGAGACATCGCCACCAGGGCTCTTCTCCTGGCCAGCGCCTGCGCCAGCTTCCCCCCGTACTTCCCACCCAGCTTGCCCCCCAACTTGCCGGATAGCTTCCCCCCCGCCCCGGCCAGCTTGCCACCCCCCGCGTACTTCCCGGCGCTGCCGAGCTTCCCGCACGACCGGTAGGTCTCCTGGTACGCGAGGCGGGATTGCTCTGCGCTTGGACTAGATAAACTGCAGCTTGCCCGTATTCTGGAAAGGGAGAGTGGATACATCAATTTGTTTCATTAAATCGTTCAAGAACACAAAGAAACGTCGTTAGTGTAAGCCGATTAACCGGGTTGGATCATCAGGTCAATTATCCAATTAATGTTGTTATAGATTCTTAAAAGGAATTCGTGAGCTAAATTGTGGTATACACATACCTACTTGTTACATTCTGATTACAAACGAAACGTTTATTTGATAAGTACCTACTTCTATCACATGACACTCTTTGACTAGTACTGGTTGAGTACCAAATGAGACATGCATGTTCAACTCCAGCACCTACTTAAATATAACGAAATCATATAATTTTCAACATTTATTTATCTATTTACTGGCCATGTAAGTATCTATTTACTGGCTGAAATAGCTCAAGTTTCTTGAAGTAAACGAGTTTCTTCACGATCGTCTATGTCCAAATGTCATCATCACGAATCACAAACGTAAGTCATCAGTGAAGTATGCTCAAGCGCAGACATTGCTATCACAGTGACGCTGCAAGTAGATTAGTTATGGCGCCAAGTATATATAATAAGTAGGTATACATACAAAAGCGTACTTGTTTGAAATTCAGTGAGTACATTTACTGACATATTATTGCTGCGCCATATAATAACATCAACATAAAGCGCAAGTGAGAAATGGCCTGATTGGTAGCTGTGACGGTTAGCGGAAAAGATTAGTATTGTATAATATATACTACTTACTGATTTATAAGAAGATAATTATAAATAAATGCATTGATATATCTACACTCAAATGCCCAAATGTTTTTATTTCAATTTCTTAGGTTGGACCAAACTGCAATGGATCCTATACTTCAACAAAAATCTTTCAACGAAAGGCATAACTTTTCCGATCATAAATAGATTTAGATTTTCTTGGAAGTTAAATTGATAATTTACCTATGTTTGTACCTACTGTACAGTGGTTGCAATTAAATTGACGCACAAGACGAAACCATAGAGAACTCAACGTATACGCACAGTATATATATAAGCTAAATTTAGCTTATAGGTATAGGTATATCATGATCGACTTTTTGAACATGAAACTACCGTGAGACTCACTCATATTAAATGATATTGTAACGGATAACTCACGTCTTAAACCGAGTTTAGCTCGACATTTTTCGGGCTATTTCGTAGCCCTTCTTCTCAGGAGCACGCGACTCGGCGGCAACACCAGCACGAGCGAGTGTGAGTGTGGTGAGTGTGCGTGTTGCGGCAGGGCTACGAAATAGCCCGAAACATGTCGAGCTAAACTCGGTTTAAGACGTGAGATCCGTTACAATATTATTTAACATGATCGACTCTTTGACGTTGGCATCACATGCAGCCGGCATGCATTTTAATAGTGGTACGGTGATAAGGGTATTAATCAATAATAACATTATTATTGTTATTTACGCTGCAAATACATAAGGAAGCTACATAGCCTTGATCTAAGCCAGCGTATTACTTGTTGACTATACCTACTGACTGTTCTACTAATGATTGCGTTTACATTACATACCTACCTACTATACGGTCTACGGTCATATTTAGTAATTTACGATGGAACAGATTGAAATGGAACCCCTGATGCCAACTTTGTGGTGTGACGGAGGCTTAAAGTCAAGGTTCGCTTTATGGACAGATCAGATCCCATAGTATATAGTCGACCAAGTAAGTACATACTTACCATTGTTTAACTCACCAAAACAATACCTAAGGTTGATTGTCACATTGTCAAAAAAATCTTGGTCAAATACATTTGGACTTTAATTTGTTACTGTGTTATTATGTTGAGCGAATCCATCACATGTAACCTAATTAAATGTAAAATTCACTAAAGTTATATTTGTTTACCATAAAAAGGCACGTGTGCAAAAACCTGACGTCAACGTCGTAGGATTTACGAGTTTCTTTACGTGCATCCTCTCAGGGGGCATCCACACCCCATAAATGTGAGTGAATGGGGTCTCTTTCCATTCTTATACGGCAAAGTGTACCTTCGTCTACTTTGTTTTGTAGCTATATACCTACTACCAAATCGATTCGCATGAATAGTTAGACATGCCACCGCTCAATTGTGTCTTGTGATAGTTACTTGGTTATGTGACCCCTCTACGGATCCAATACGAGAAGGATGCACGGGTCTAAAACAATAAAACGTCATGCGAGCTAGATTCCCTGATTGGTAGATATTTGAAAGCTGGCCAATCTTATTGGTGTATTTTGACTCACTGCCTTACATTGCTGATGTACCTACATGGTACAGCTATTGATGATGAGGTACTCTTAATTAGGTCTGGCATGAAGCTAAAGTTTTTCAGTTCGCTAAGTCGGAAGAAAGAGGCGTATACTTTCATCTAGTGTCGAAAGTTCGGAACTTCAGATTAGAATCAATTAAGAATCAAAAGCTGGTACAGCAATCCGGTCTCGGTATCTTGGTTAATCGGTGCTATGCTTTTTGTTTAATCTTGGTACCTATTTAGGACCTGGAGTTTGGATTGGAAGTCACATTTGGAGCCTCCAGGGATATTTTAATTTTGATATATTAAGCAAGAACTAAGGCTAAAATTGAGATATTTAGGGACAGTGTATGTAATCCTGGATCACCTAGAAAGAACGGTGTGGTTGAAAGGCTATACTTTCGGGTTCCAGAAAAGCGCAATCTTGGTATCAAGAACGTGGAGTAGGAATGGCAAGCGGATAGAAAAGTGGAATATTTGTGGATTCTTGGTAAAAAGGATCAAGGAACCTTAGGGACCAGAGGGGAAGAAATTTCATACTTAGCGTAAAGCAACCTACGTGGGGAGGGTGAGGGCGGGCGCGGGCGGCGCGTGCGGCGGCGGGCAGGGGTAGGCGTCGTTAGCGTCGTCGCACTCTACCTTTACCGCCATGTCGCGCCGGCGCTTGCAACCTGGCTGATCCCACTCCTCGCTGTCTAATCTGCAGGCACGATGGTTTTGTTTTAGCTGTCTGCTTTTAATTTTATAGTCACGGGAATATGCCTCATTTTAACCCGTACAAAAATGCTCCCATAAGCTTCTGTCCGCCCGTGTCTGCCTGTCTGTGTCTACTCAGATTCGATGTGAATATTTTGTAGATACTTACTAGTTTCTAAGTTGGTTTTTGTCACGTATCGTCAAAATTGTGATTTATCATCAACGAGTAATATTCATGTTTTTTTAAAAGATGTTTCGAACGCCACTTAGCTCGAAACGTGCTTATGAATAACAAAAAAATATGCGGGATTTTCTCCATAATTCTTTAGAGAGAATGCGAATTTTGCGATTTCATTACTAAGCCTGTTTTCTAATTATATTACTAACAATTACTTAATACCTTCACAAATATTACATCAGATGTACAAGCAGACAGACGCGGCTAGGGTATCTTATGTTATTTGCTAAAATACTTGTTAAATGCAAAAAGTCACTCAGACGCAATGAAGAATGATGCCCAAAAAAACCAAAACTACCAGTAAAGCTAATGTGTATGAAAAAGACTTCATGTATATGAATTTATGACAGCAACTAATTAATTCAAACTCAAACAACTAAGTAACCAAAAGCCAAGTTCCCCAAGCATAGGTACAGCACAGCGCATAGGAGGATATTCGTGGAAGTTTCAACACGCGATCGCCTAATAACTATCAAACCTTAGGCATACACCTACCTACATGTTCAGAAAATGATCACGCTCTTTGCTATAGTAAATTATGTCCTAAGGGCGTAAATAAGAAATTACTAAGGAGAGTCTATTAGAAGATTTAGGTATGAGTCGAATTTTGTAATTCCTGCACCACTTCTTTCGAAAAGTCGTAATGTTTCGAAGGCACCCATTTTTGATTTAACATTCAGTCGCGTTTTACGATATCAGGCAGCGTTACATTTGTATTAAAAATAAAATATACAGTCAGTCAAAAAGGTTACTTGTGTTATTTTATTTTGAAAACTTAATGAATGATCATAAAGCGTCAAGTTAGCCGCGGCGGCCCGGGCCGCCGGTTGACGCAGCACTGACGTCAATCGTCAACATACTCCGAGTGGACTCTAAACTAGTTTCTAAATGGGGGTCAGTTGGAATGGTCAAGCGTAATTTTATTTTATACACGGAACCATGGAGGCTAATCCTTAATTCGAAGTTCGTGTCGTAACTCTACCGAGATCGGCACGTGTAAGTATAAGTCCAGTTAACTATGTAGCGTAACGGCCAAAACAAAACCACGCTCGACCAGCAGCGCGGCAAGACTTTTCTATGTTAATTGCGGGTCAAGACACTCTATGCATAGCAGGTATAGTCACCAGCATTAATATCTGCCACAGCGGAGCGTGCAAAAATATCTGACACGTCCTTCCGGCCCTAGAAATAGAGTCGTATCAGAGATTTATGCACGCTGGTTGTGTCAGATATTGGTGCTGGTGACTACAACACGCGCAATAAGCATAGAGAAAATGGTCGACACGCCACCCGAATTGAATGCCCGCGATCCTATGCCGTACCCGTAAGGACAAACGAAGGTGTATTTTGGTGGATATGCTTCCTAAAGCAGAGAGCTCCAGGTAACTTCTCACTAAGGGCCTCTCCAGGCCGGAGTGGTAAACGTAAGTTTTCACACCACGAAAAGAAGGGGCAAAAACGAGGTTCCAAAGTTCTTGCACGAGAACCCTGCAATGCCGTGAGCTTTAATGAAATGGAAAACGGTGTTTGATGCCACGTGATTTCACATCTTTTATTAGAAACGAATCGTGGGATAAAAAATACATCGATTTACTAACCGGACAAGTAGCGTTCAGATATGGATTATCGTGGAGGTCCCTATACAACGAAGTGCAAAATTCAAACTTCGTATCTTGCCTTCCCGTTGACGCTTATATTATTTAATACGAGAGTGAGAGGGACGGTACGATACGAACTTCGATTTTCGAATTTCATAGTAAAGCCGCACTTTAGCCCCAGATGGCCTCTCCTAAATTCGGCCCTGACCAAGTCTGCCACTGTCATTCCTGTGGCAGAATACGCGTAAACTTGCTGACGTTATTGCAAGTTTCACAGGATTCACAAGGAACATCGTAAATTGACTCTACCATAAAAATCATCATTAAAAAACAACACTTCAGTTAATTCATTTAATTTGCATTTCAAACAAACTAAAACATAACAAACAAGTGTTTTTACCCGAATGCCCGAAGGAGGGTTATGGTTTTTATTAACGTTATATAACGTGACCGCTGCTACAGATCATGAACGGCGATGTTCATCTTCCGAAAACATACAATATGACTTCCGCATAATAAAAATAATAAGGTTTAAGTACGTAGCCGGTCGACATCATAGATGAAGCGATAGTACTGAGTCACGGCATAAAGGAACGTGCCAAAAATACAAATTAGCACGCGCGCAACCTGCGCCCGCGACTGGTGCGTAGTAAACATTATATCTTAGTGTTTTTGTGAGATGGCCCACTCAAAGAACTGAAAGCTTGCCGTTATACGTTAATCTAATCTTAATCTCATCATCATCATACCTGTTAAGAAAAAGGTTTTATATTATGATTTTATTGTAATCTTTTTTATGGTTTGTTGTCAAGTTTGATCTTGTCATATTAATAAAATACTAAGCTATAACAGCAACATATTTCTATTGAATCCTTTTCAATCGTTAATAGTATTTCTACTTTAACAATATCATCCGTAAGTCCACTGTTGGACATAGCTAGGGCCTCCCCCATGTTTATTTAATCTATATACAATCCGTGAGCTCTTAGAAAAACCTTCTGGTTTCGGGGGAAATCGGAAGTATTCGTTAGTAGAAAATGATAATTGTCTTTTTGACTTAGTAACAATCCATCACGCGACGAGTGCACTCGTTGTGTTTTCATTGAATTATATAGAGCAGTTAAAACCACTACTTACTTATTTATTTAGTTTGTTATTTTTCGGAAATTGATTTCCATGACGAGTCAACTTTAACAGGGTATTAACTGTAAATAGCCAATCACGGGAAATTGTTTATAATGTATGTAAATATTTTGTAAAGAAGCTGAAAGTTTTAAGAAAAGTGCTGATCGTAAATATTTTATTAAGGTTCAAGACCGAGTTATAGAAGCAACGGGGATTTCGAAAAGTACATTAAAAAAATATTAAACGAAAGCAGACCAAAAAAATTATTTGATATACCCAAGAGAAGTAGATATAGTATAACAACAGCTCTATATACTTCCAAATGAAAGTAGAGTGTTAAAGCAGGGTGTTCTAAATTTGAATTAACGATGTAAGGATTCGAAAATGCTGATTTTGTTTTATTTTGTATCATGACGAAAAGTCATACTCGTATTGTATTAAAATTAAAAAAAGAAAGAAGCGTAATATTATTACAGTAAGGTTTATTTTGTACTGATGGTTATACTTTACTAAACTTTTTACTGTAATTTTGAAAAGTTTTGCAAGCTTATAACAGAACAGAACCGCATATCACGATCGCGTGTCTTCGTCAATACCCGAAGCATGCTTCTAAAATCCGAAGGTTTTTTTAAGAGCTCACGGAGTGTATGTGATATTATTTTCAATACCTATTCGACTATCTAATAGAGTAAATTATATTACATCTGTTTTTTTTTTGGAGAAAATACGTATTTAAATTTAAGCTTTAAAAGTAAAGCGTAAATTAAAAAATAATTAATTTATTACCCGCATAAAGTTGGTCGAAATCGTTAGAGCCGCGATGCCAAGATTCCCAATATAACTAACTATACAAGAATATACAAAGATATAATATGCATATTAGGTGCTTAAACAGTTTTAATTGAGAAACATACCTTGACGTTCGCTCGTTTATGGCCCGTTGGAAGGTTATAGAATACTTTTGTATTAATTAGTTAATTCTTCGACTGCCGATTAAATAAGTAATTAAAGTAGAAAAGTTAAAATTACTTACTTACCTTCTCTTCTAAAGTCAGTGAAAGACGACCTTAAAGCCAGAAAGTTTTTTTTATTTAGCTCAATTTTGTTCCTCATTCGATTATGGGATAGCCATTCATTGATTTAGGGAATTTCTATCCTAACTAATATCCTATAAGTAATTTGCGTTTATTTTAGTTTAGAAGTCAAATCTATTATACCATTTCTGAAATAATTTCAAAGGTTTAAGTTTTATTACCAGTTACGTGACGACGTGCTACATATATTACAAGTATTAAGAGACCAATAAGACGGGGGCTGGCCCCGTGTGTACCTAATCCAATTACCCAATCAGATAGGAGACGAGGAAGGAAGTGGCTTGTAAGTATGTTTAGGAAGATAAGTGAGTGACACAGACGTTTGAAGGATGCCCTTCTATCTAACCCTGCGAATCAGCAAAATTTTCGCGTTGATTTGCGAACGCGCAACTATGGGAGCGGGTAGGACGGTACCTGTAGATAATTAAGACAAGACAGACAGGACAATCTCGCTTTAACCTAGTCGATGCTGGATTTGTAGCGATTCGAGCACTGCCTATCATTAAATGAACTGCTACGACATATGAGAATCGTTGATGACATCTTTCATATTCTACATCGAGCAATCGAAGTTATAAAAATCTTCAGACTTCAGCGCCAGGCTTAATTCAGCCTAGTGAGAGATCTCTCTATTGTGAATAGAATAGAACAGTATCTTTTATTGTTTTTGTGTATGTTGTTTTTACATCCCCCACACTTTAATCTAGTTACTTTAATAAATGAAATACTATATGCTAAGTACGAATGAGTTGTGTGTGTTAGGGAAGCGGCGCGCACGCACGTTTATCTAAATTAGACGAAGGTCGCGCGAATTGACCGGCGCTAGCATGTTTGGGTACAATATTAAGACAAGAAATGCTAAATGCCCTCTATTCTTATGAAGAGATACAGATACAGTCTCTAGTCTGTTCGCTGACAATTGGTCGTAGTAGAAACAGTATTTAATCTGGACTCAACTCGACTCGACTTGCCTACACTACATACAAACTTTATGAAATATTATAGTTTCCTAAAAGAGTTAAGTTTATCTTCATTCATTCAGAAATCGGCATGCTAGTCATTCGGGAAGTCTGGATCAATATGGCAGTGATATCATCACGCGATGATGGCATCACGACTGATAAGCAGAGTCTATCAGAAGACGATTTGTGTAACGGAACAGATGACTTAAATGTTAAGAAAAATGTTATCAGACTTTTATTTTATTTGAAACAATAAAAACAATAAATAAAAAAAAACAAAAACCCGACTGCCGCTATAAAAAATACTAAAAGAAAAAAAACGAGTCTAGTGGTCCAGAACTCTGTTACGTAGCTAACTTAAAGTTCAACAGTCGGCACCCATTAGGTACTAGGAAATTTGAGGTATTGAATGGGTCACTATTTGAATGGGTCCCGACTGTTGAACTTTAAGTTAGCTACTTAACAGTTCTAGACCACTAGTTTTTTTTCTTCTTTTTAGTATTTTTAAGGCGGCAGTCGGGTTTTTTTTAAATTTATTGTTTTATTTCACACTTCTTTGATATTTCTGTCAAAATGGAAGATTAAAACCATCATAATATTATATGATTAGAATGGGCTAATTATTAGCTAGTGTGATATCCATATTGTTACAATACTAAATATATTTTTTTATTCTCCCGTCATATTTTTTTCCATATTGAAATATTATTATATATACCCTATGTCACTCGTGTCATCAAGACGAATCCAATGACATATCATTTATCAAAATTTGTGCAGCCGTTGAGTAAGTTACAAGAGGACATATGAATCATATATACATACAAACATACGAGTCAAACACATAACCCTCTTTCTTCGCAGTCGGGTAATAAAATAGTCAATTAAGTTGGCAAACAAGTGACGTAACAGCTACTATTGTATTGAAGTGCATCTATAGGTAGGCACAATAGCTATGGCCTCAAGTACCTACCCTATTTAAATAGATATACCAATACAACTTTGCTTATCACATGTTTTTATTAACACATGCATTAAGTAGATACGTCCTAGGTTTCGCTGAAATCGTGTTGTTAGAGACATTATATTTGCGTGTTATATTTTTGGAAAGCAAAAAGCGGAACCATACAAATCTGAACACAAACAATACATTAGCTACCACATTCCAAAAAAAGCGAGTATTACTTACCTCTATAGTATTTATTTATACTATTTATCCTGATTTACACTTACACCATGCTGACAACCCACGTTAAAATCATTTCAATTTACACCTTAACTGTCAACAATTTGACGCCAATACAAGGGGTGTGAAATGATCGACATAACAACATTTGATGTAACTGTAACATTTGGTATTCAATTTATTAAAGAAGTTATCTTTTTAGATTATTTTATAAAATAAACTTAACCCAATGCATATCATATATACGCACTCCCAGACCAACACCGCATCAACTCAAAATAATACACCATTTTAATTTAGACTTAAACCAAATTTCTGGAAGGTCTAAATTAAAGTGGTGTATTATTTTGAGTTGATGCGGTGTTGGTCTGGGAGTGATGTAAATGAGGTTCATAGCTCCTCATTTAACTTGCCTGTGGCCTTGCTTTTGAAAGTTGTCTGTTAGAACAGATAAAATATGTAAAACGTAATGTCATACAAGATATTGAATAATTAATAATAAATAGAAGAATACGCGGAATATTAGCATTAAATGTTGTTTCTCCTTTCAGTTAAAGTGTTTAGTTAATTTTTTACATGACATAATATGTGTGTAACATTGGGATTAATAAAAATGTTCTCCTTTCAGAGCAACACAATTTTGTTTCTGTTTCGTCGTTACTGCATTAATTGAGTACCTAATGTGATTATAACACATTATATATAGCTTGTGAGCAGGCTCGACCCTCGAGCCTACGTGGGAAGAGGGGGTGAGGGCCCGATTCTTTTTCTATGCACCGGGACCCTTGTCGACCTAGCTACGCCGGTGAACTAACTACACTCGTGCGGTTAATAAATAAATATTGATGAAAACCGCATCAAAATGCGTTGCGCGAGTTAAAAGGTCTAAGCGTACAGTACGATTACTTGGAGTTAACACTTGACAGATGGGCGTGCCTTCAGTCGATTTTCAACTTTGACGTCATACAAATAAAATAGTTTTTACATAATCTGTAAACGTGGGTAGCGGTATACTAAAAATGGCTTTATTTGTATGACGTCAAAGTTGAAAATTGACTGAAGGTACGCCCATCTGTCAAGTGTTAACTCGAATTAATCAAACTGTACCTACATTACATGCATCCACACGGAGTGACATACGACTGGAAGCGACTTCGTTTTATATTATGTATTATAAAGATGTACACCAAATGTTGTTATAACAATCAAACTGCAACTGCTGTCAAGCTCAACACCCTAGCAGAAGCGTGCATCATTAGGTATAATCAAGTCTTACCTGTTAATGCTACTCAAATGTCTCTGATCATGATCTGGTCCGAGTCCACTGTCGTTACTGTTCTCACACGGCTCGGGCGGCCGGAGTGTGTGAGTGTGTGTATAATGCGGAAGCTTGCCGAACTTCCCGAGGTGCGTGAGTTTGCCGGGATGCGCGAGTTTGCCGGGATGCACCATTTTGCCGGCGTGGGCCATCTTGCCGGGCAACACGCGCTTATGCGGCGCCCGCATAACCTTTCTGTGCACGCGGGCGCTCATCGTTGCTGATGTTGACATCGTCATCTTCATGCCTGAGGGCAAAATGAGAAGTTAGTTTAATACCAAACAACTTTAATGAGTTACCTATATAAACTACCTAAGTAATTTAAAGAATACTTTAACTTCTATCATAGAGCAATTCATGAATCACCGTGAATCACGGTGTTGGTGTCTGGATAGATATTTCATCTGAAAGAGTTTGCCTATCTATAATTCTATAGGTACTATAAAAATAAAAAAAAAAAAAAAAGTTTTTATTTTCAGACAACTAATTTGGTCCATAGCATGTTTGTAACAATAGAAACTTAAGAACTATGTTAGTATATCTACATTGGTATTATTTATTAGACGCAGGAGCAGCGTGCAGCATGTTGAACCTGCTAAGAACAGCACTGTCCTGCCTCTCTGCGACCACCTTTAGGAGACTGTTAGAGCTGCCCCTCATTCTGCGTATCAGTGAAGCGACTTTCAACAAATTTTGTATTGTATTGTATTGTGAAGCGACTTTCTTACGCATAAGCGCATAAAAGTCGTCCACGTTACTAATTAGATCAGCTAGACCATAACTAATTATTTACTCTTGTTAGCGCAATTAAAAATTAACATATTTGTTTTTAACAGGTCATGTGTTCGCTTTTATGTCACACTAGTCCGAACAAGCGCTATAATTCGTCACCCTAAAAATAATCAGCAGAACATTCGTCATCCCATTGTAATTCAGACTGCTGTAGCATTATTTGAGATAGCCATCTCCGTTTAATAGATCGAGAGCCAGTTTATAGTCTGAGAGTCGTAACACCTCGCTCGTAAACACAGACGCGACTAGGAATACATAAACGGTGACTAAGTTGGGATCGAATCACTCTATCTTAAGGCCAGATCAAATGGTTCGGCAATTCTATTGATACTGAACTCAAGAGTGGCATAACAAGTAACTTTTTTGAACTGGGCTTTATTTATTGGTGTCATACATAGGTAAATGTAGTAAGAAAATCCAATCCTCGATGACGAATAGTGGCAAAGAATCTGGACTTTTAATAAAATTCTACGCTGTACTCACTTCTCCATCCTCTTACCCTGATATATGTATAGTAGAGCCAAAAGAGTCTAAAGTGAGTACATATGAACCGTTGGCACAAGGACAGATTAGTTTGTTGCATCGAAGTAAAAGCTCTCAGAAATTTAATGTGAAGATGAATTGAAGATGTTGAATTGAACCGCCACCATTTCTAAAGAGAAGTGTGTAGTTGACTATATTGCTTCAACATCGTGTCTTGACTGTAGCTTGTCAAACCCTAGCCATTACCAGTCCAGGGGGCCTACCATGATCTTTTCATAAACGATCCAAACGCAGAGCAGTTCAATTTAGGCACCTAAACTGAATCGTCGAAATTGGTACCACGACGTTTATTTCTCAGAGCTGAGTCTCAATGGTTTACAAGCGAATGAAAGACCGATATTGTCTCTGGTCCGAAACTGAAACGCTAAGTCGCGAAAGGGATGCCGCTATATGCAATCCAAATATTGTATACTAAAACCTCTTTATTTTGGAAACCATAACTCTATGTCATTCCGTGTTCTTAGCAACCGTTGTGTTGATTACAAAAAAAAAGGTTATGCTGTCACTAATCCACGAGTCTTTTTTCTCACTGAAAAATTAGTTTTATCAATGAGGAGTTAAGAAGCACAATGTCGTGAGAACCTATGAAAAGTTATAAAACTTGAATAAAAGTTTAAAAGTTCTTGAAATTTAAAAATATTCCAAGTAAAACACTTAAAATTCCAAAAGAATTGACAGAATGAGTAACTTATACTGAATCGCTAATTTTGACACTGAAGCGATTCAATTCACACTCAAGTTAAGCGTCATGGTACGAAAACCGCTTGAAGTGAGTGAATGAAAATGTCTATATCGCTGTCGCTGAACTGTGCTTGAACTGAACCGCAAAAGTAACGTCGTGGTAAGAAACAGCGATGCAGTTCAGTTTAGAGCCTAAACTGAATCGTATTAAGAGAGCGTGGTAGGCCCCCAGTTACTCCAGACCAATCGATAAGTCTAGAACCGGGTCGTTGCTCGGGTATCGGTGACCCGACGGTTATCAGCCATCGAGCCACCACCTGATTCCGTCTAAGTTAGGTACTACATGTATGCAGGTTACGTTGTATGTTCACGCATATACCAGAATATTTAAGGCCTGATAGCCTAGGTCTCTCAAGCAGGGGGTCGTGGGAACATCAGCTCAAGCTATCTAAATTTGAGAGAAGAGTTGTACTCAGCAGTGAATAGGCTGGAGAGAGACAGAAATAACCAGCTTAGAGTGAATGAGTGCCAAGTATTTATGAAAAGTCACGAATAAACAGATGTTATAAAAGACGAAAATCACATTAAGTTACTGGTTACGTTAAGTGAAGCTCGAAACAAAAATATCGCTAAATGATAGCTAATTGTAAATATTTATCGGTAACCTATCATTTGGCTCCATTACCGAATAAAGTTTACTTAGCAAAGTTTGTTCTGTTCTGGTGAACTTGCATTTATTTTGGTAAACTGAACTTGGGTTTGCAATAATGTCTATTAAGAAATAATAAACAAATCGAAGGTTTCTTTTGAACTCATCATCTGGCAAGGCACCACGGACATGTGTCATCCGATCAAGTGATAGAATAAACGTATGAATTCCCAAGAATTAGGGAGCTTATTGTAAATTATGCGTGTTATGTCATACTATATTTTTAGTCGTATATCATGTTTGAACCCCAAGCGTGATTTAAAAATACATCAAATCTAGCTCGACAATAGAGGGTGGAAATTAAATGTAGACGCCAATTGGTGTTGTCCATGATGAAATTTGGCCTAAATACAGCATATATGGTTAGCCAATTTAAGCAGCATAATCACCAACGTCTTGTTATATCAGGTGCAATATACTCCAATACTAATCGCATCGCACTCCTTTATTAAAAAGCTGCTCATTTATTCGAATATTTGCGATATTTAAAAGAATTAATCGCCTTGAACTCTTCTACGAGTGTCGTTAAACTGTAGTAAGCCACGCGACACGAAGTTCACACATCCTGTCGAATCAAAACATGCCGCGTAAACATCTTGCCCCAAATATACGTACAAACATACGATAACAATTATCTATGTCAAAATGCAGTGCATGAGGAAAAAAATATTTATTAAGTGCTTTTTCCATTCACAAGACATACGGGTGTGTGACTTTTGTGTATTCATGGCGGATTGATAAATGGCTTAGGCAATAGATACAATATTTATAGCCGGTCTACGAATTGATTATAATATTTGCTTACAGTAGTTTTATTTAGTAGCATTCGTTATGGCACAGAAAAAAAATGTTTTAACAGATTTTCAGTGAGGCAATTAGTTAAGAAACGGCTATTCTGCAAAAAAGCTTATGGTCCGTCAGTACTTGTTGTCAGAAAACAAAGTTAGTCGCCGTTTGTAAGTATTCGTGATGAATGTAAAAATAATTAACATTGTAAGAGTAGAGATACTGTTGTCTGATTTGATTCAGTTTTAACGAAAGTTTGACTTAAAAACACAATTTTGAGATTATAATACATTCAATAACTACACGATTGAAACCTAGCAAGCAAGAAAGTAATAAAATCCTCACAGCTTCGAAACGAAATTACAATTACCTATAGTGTGTGGGCATATAACAGTAATGCTTCTCACGTTCACGGGGGTACTTTATGTCTGCAGACAGACGTTATAATTATAACAATTGAATAGCTTTTGTTTTTGATTCTATCTCTACATATAGAGCTGAGAACGATTTTTTAACTCACTCACTAAAATTTTGTTTAAGCTGTAGTTTTGTAGCTTATTAACCAGATTTTTACCACTTTCGATAAATCTGTCACTAAGGTTGCAAGAGCAAACTAGTCGGATAGAGCGTCGATCAGGGGTGGATCGTGAATTTGTAGGACCCTAGGCTAGTACTACATAGGGAACTAAGTAATTGTGATTTTGTCAAAAACTGTCTTCGATTATGATATAATAAGTCCCCCATGGAGACCTAGTATATCGTAATCGGTCACAATAAATATACGAAGCCCTGGGCTATACAGCCCAAAAACCCTTGTGCACATCTACTGCTGATATCGATGCTTTAAAGGACAAACTAGAAGAATCGCTCTGTCTTGTATTTGCAAGCTATTTTGGAAGGCGATATTGGTACGGTCGGCAAGACCTTTAGTTTCTGGATGTTGTGTTGTCACAGGTTGCAATGAAGTAGCCAGATAAACATAATCCACCCGTATCGTTGTTATCAGGACCTTGTGCTCTCCGTGACACAGTTCTTATGATGTTTGCGTAACGCCCAATTGAAGCTTTGAATGTTTACTTTACTTTTGGCCCATTGTCTTGCACGAGCCGCATTACTGGTTCATCGGAAGTGTTTCAAACAACGTTTCCTCGTTCATGGTTTGGCTAGGCTAGGTTCAAACGTATGTTTCGAGTATATTCAAATCGACAATTTGAGAGTACTTTAAAAAGTAAAGCTATTTTACTACTAGTTAGTTACATAAACATAATAGTGTTATATTGTGGCATCTAGTTCTAGATGGAAATTCAATCCCTGGGACTATGAGTATTTTTTACTAAGCAAATGTTATAAATACCATTAAACCAACAATTCCTGTATATTTATTTCGGGGTGTTCGGAAAGGGCTCAACGATTACGATGAAATTTGCGATTTGAGGTTACAGGGGTGATCAATCTATAAAACTTGGTCTTATCTCTCGGAAAACACGTGTTTCGGGTTTACGGTTGTCCAAGTACAGATGTGTAACAGATAGTAAGCCGTAGAAATACGTCGTCAGATCTTAGACCCGTAGGTATGGTATGCATATGAAATATCCTTTACAATCGATTCTGTAGTCTTGCTATAAATGCATAAAAAATAATTGTTTCTCATGTCGAGTTCTTATAATATAGAACAGACCTCGATGAAGTTAATTTTTCTGTGTAGACTGATAGTTGCAATTAGCAGAGATTCCTAGAGCTCGTTAAAGTAAAGTTTGAAGTATATCCGGTAGTTGGCAGTGCAGTTGACGATAGACACTAATGAACCTTGTTATCAACTCGATAGTCGCCACGCGCTCGCCGCGTGTCACGAAGATGCAGACCGGAGACATTTCTCATCTTGAGTTGAGGCATGTTGAAGTACTTTTTTTTTCTTCAATGTATACTAAACACAACTTAAGTAAGGAAGCTAATTTGATGCTGAACTTAAAAGGGGGAGAGGAGTTGGGCCTCGGGATCTCCCACTCACCGTACAAAACAAAATTTCACGCCGGTATTCTGTGGGAGTGTGGTATGTGTGGACTAACCCGGTCGAGCCGGCCTAGGGCGTGCAAAACCGGTTTTGAATTGCGGTTTTGAGAGCCCAAAACCGGAAACCGGTTTTTTCCCCGGTTTTGGCAATGTTTTTAAATATTTTTTTACTATGGTAGTAATGGTAGAATTTGAACAATTAAATCATATTCTTAGATAGTTTATATACCCACAATAAAAAATATTTATTATAATTACAGTATTAGTTTGGATTTATTACAATCTTTCAATATATATTATAATCAGAACATTACAACTGCATTAAAATTACTTTCTTAATTTCAATTACTTTCTTTACTTTAATCTAAAATGAAATAACTACCTACCGAATAATTCGTTTTAAGTTTGTAGACGTATATCTATTTTAATTGAAAATAATAATGGTTAAAATACGCAGACAGACACATTTTAAGAAGGTTTAAATAAATCGAGGATATTCTGTCGGAACCGGATAAGTGCACAATATTAATTTTTATACGGTTTTGCTAGATAAATAAAGCAGAAAACATTGAGTATGCCTATATATGTAACTTTAAAAAAATTGCACTTATTCTGTTTTTCCAGAATACCCTCGAAATAGGTAAGATTATCGATTACATTTATTTGCACATATCTAAGCCATACCACATATAAGTACTTTTTAATGTCATTGGTAGCACTTATAGTACTACTAGCTTTTGCCCGCGGCTCCGCCCGCGTTGTATTCGGTTATCGCGCGCTGTTCCCTCGGGAACTGTTCATTTTTTGTTTATGTCACTCTCAGGCCCATAAACTATTTCTATGCCAAAAATCACCTCGATCCATCGCTCCGTTACGGCGTGAAAGACGGACAAACACACAAACATACAAAAACTCTTTCGCATTTATAATATTAGTATCGATAGGGTTTTGCAATAGTCAGCCCTGTGTATCTTACGCACACATTGTCGCGTGTACAGACGTCGTCGTGCCTATGTAGATTCAAGAACGCGTATTTTGTACGGCGTGGCCTGGCCATCCTGTGGTTGCGGGTGCATGCGAGGGTTACGGGCGGAGGTAGGAGTGTAAGTAGTATAGATAGGTTGCGTTCGGATTTCGGATATTATTCGATGACTCAAAATTATATATTTCTTAGAGCGTTCGAAAAATCAAAATGTACGTCAATCAATTACTTACAGAAAAACCGGAGGTAACTCCGGTTTTGTGATTCAAAACCGGTTTTGAAAAATCGGTAAATATTGTCCGGTTTCCGGTTTTCAGCAAAACCGGCAGACCGGTTTTGCACGCCCTAAGCCGGCCCATTCGTACTGCAGCCAGCAAGTGGTTACAGTAAGAGACTCTACCACAAATTAAATATTATGATATATATTTAATATATTTTAGAGTTCGAGTATTTAATGGAATGTTACGATTCCAATAAAGAAATTTCGAGTAAGTAGAGGTAGTCGGGTGTAAAACCAAATGTGAGATGTTTTCTTCGTCTTTAAAATGATCGAAGTCGTTAAATCGTTATCTTAAACCTTTTGGTTGATAAATACTCTTAAAGATCATTCGTTAAATGACAGATGGATTAATCAATCGTAAAAATATTGTAGTGATTAAGGGAAAACTAACTTTAAAGCGACGCCATAAGACACTCGCGTGCTCACCTTAAACAGCTAATTGTAGTCTGTTTGTTATTGAAACAGGTGCGTCGTTGACCTACAACAATTAGTAAGTGATTATGGGCTCGTTACCGACAGATAAGAAAGAACATTAAAATTGTATTAATATGGCAACGGATAGCAGGCATCTTGACAATATTGACACTTGTGTTTGATTTTGTTGATGGGTAAAACCTGAAAACAAAAATCCGGACAAAAGTGCGACTCGAAGTTGGGTGAAGAGGGTTTCCAACGATGATTTATTTTTATATTCTTTTAATTAACTTTATTTATATATATATTTAACTTTTTAATTGAGCCCAATAGTTTCGAAGTTAAGGGGGAGTATAATAAATTTCGGCTTATTTCCTTAAACAACTTCAAAACAATTTATCTTAAAATTATAGGAAAACTATATTTGAAATACTCACAACAAGCCCAATCATTTGATTTTTTAAAATGTACCCCCCCAAAGTGGTTTACGAATCATTTACTCCATTTATTTCTTTTTTTACTTCTGAGGTACGGAACCCTAAAAACGATATTCTAATATACTTATCACTAGTAGGTAGTATTAAAAATCTTTAATATATACATAAACAAAGATCCAGAAAAGTCATAACACATTTAAAATGCACATTGCAATATACCCCAATTACATTTAAAATACCATGACACGTTTCTAATAGAAATAATTTTAAAACTACCTCAGCCTGGAATGGCTTGAAAATATATAAATATTGTATAAGATCTTTAATTTGATTACAATATTTATTTATAGTCATAGTCATAGTCATATAGTTTATTGCAATTATGTGGTATAAAAGGTCTTAATTCTATTAATACATACATGCGCCAACATAAACCCTGCATGGGCACCGCAAATTGCTGAACAAATTGATAGATATATTAATAGATAACAAATTGATTAATTGATTGATATTATTTTGGCTCGTCAAAAAATTCTACCATTAGGTACTTACTACATTTCTGTAATAAAAAAAAACGATTATTACGAGTATTGCATGTTATACCTACACGTGAGTATACTTTCCAATTATGTAATCTATTAGCAGCCCTTGTAATTATGTAATCTATTAGCATTATTTTAAACGTTTATGTAAATTTGTACGCGTGGTTCATATGTATTGGCTGTTTTACATTACATTTTCAAAATCATATACGTAAGTTAAAAATTTCGAAATCGTACTTGTAATCTAACTTTAAAACGAAACAAGACAGCAAACACAAAACGGCACAATATCTCTAGCATAAATCCCAATAAAACATATTTAACGACGGCCATTTTGCAACGAGAGCTCGTTAAATTAACGAGAGAAGCGATTGTTTGGATTTATGGCTCATGCGAGTGACAAGTCAATTAGATAAGTAAGTACTTTGGAAATAATCGACAAAGGACTGAATCTGCTGCAAAAACCATAAAGAAAACTGAAAAAATCTGCTTTGATACTGACACAAGAACGACCAGCCTCCACCAAATGCACGACCACGTGGTTACGTTGGCTGTTTAATCTAACGCAGATGATTTAAACAGGGTTTTAAGGCAAACCAGCTAAATGTGATAAGTTACTTGCGTGTACGCATGAAGATTGTTTACAGAGTCGAGAGAAGCAAAAAAGCGGATTGTACCAGTCATTGTCAATGACATGGATTTGACTATTATATTCCAATTATTCCTTACTTGAAGTACAAATTCATTTTTAAACATATTATATCGATAAGGGTATGTATTATAATACCGAAAAACGAAAGACCGAATTTCACAAGCTATATGGACGGTACCGAATATTAAAACGTCGAATGGATATATGGCCGAAAGTTTGAAATCCAGAAAATACATTTGAACGGAAGCCTAAAACCCCGAAGACTACAATCTCGAAGATCAAAATACCTACAACCGAAATCCCGAAAAATCATAATGCAGAACAGTTATAATCACTACAAATAAACTAATCGACAATCAATATATCGAAAATCAAAATACCGAAACCATCGTTACACCAAAGTCTGCTGTATCTGTTTTTAAATGACAACATTCCGACTCTTTCAAGCGGGGGTAGATTGACATATTTTATCATTTTCTGTGCAGTTACAAAAAAATACCTAACATCGGAAAATACCTAACCTTCTGAACCTAAACTATCCAGGTCGTTTCTGCGCTGAAACTGTAGGTATTATGATTTTTCGGTATTATAATACATACCCATCGATAATTATTTGCTGAATAAAAGTGTAAACCATCAATTAGAGTTGATGAATACTTAGCAAACGTTGCCCCGTTGACTTTAAGTGCAGATTCACGATGGTTCTATGTACATTGCTAGAAATAAACGCTTCGGAGCACGTGGCCAGATAACGTTATGTTAGTTTGCTTCGCAACAGACAACAGTTCGGTCGCTGATGTTTGCGTAGCACCAACGAGGGACTGGTTTTAACTGGATCGAGTAACCACCTTGAGCTTACCCGTAGGTACGTTTCTTTTTATAAAGACTAATTGAAGGTGAAAGCCAAGTAGCCACATGCTCTAAAAATTACAACTGCAATCTAAAGGAGACTGATGTATATAATATAAGAGAAGGAGAACCCTTCGTGCAACCATAAAAAAAACGACAGAATTTTTTCTCAGATACCGAAATTTATCTCGATAGTTGCAATATGTACTTTAAACAAAAAATATTGCTTGCTATAATGATTAACTGGATAGTTGACATAAAAATGCGTTGTAAATTCTGATTTTTTCTTAGACCCTACCCTATGCCGCCTGGCTTGTAATCGGTAAAATACAAATATATAAATAAATAACACGACATAAACAAACGCTAACGCAGAGAACTTGATACGCGTATTGGAAATTCTCAATGCACCTGCATTCAATTCTGACTCTTGTCCTAACAGCAAAGCTCATTCATTAGCTTCTATAGTACCGGAATTTCACACTAGTAAACGATGCAGGCAATATTCGACGTTGATGCAAGTCCAGAATGCATGATTTGGGTTGCACGTACCTACAACCAGCCAGGCCGGAAAATCCAGATCAGGTGAAAGGCGAACTTCCGTTCATAGGAAAAATACTTTATGATAATGATTGATGTCTCGGATCTTGACCCCTTTGACCAGCCTCCCATTATGGACAGCCACTTGTAAAAACAGTTAATTCCCTTTTTGCATTAGTCCGACACAAGTAAGACTTTGTACTTACGGCTGTTGCCTAGTGTCGGGGCGTTAAGCCTTACGCATAAAGGGGGCCCCAACGGATTAATTTTACAGGTAATGAGCTTTAGTCACCAAATAATGATGGAATGAGCCTGACATTTAAAATTTCAAAGATCACTTTTGAAAGTATTGATAATTTGCTATCGAAAATTCTGTATTTAACAACATTAAGGTATATAAAAGGGGTTGGATAGGAAGCTACAGAAAAATTCCAAAGTATTGCTGACAAAAATTATATCACAAGCCTGACTGAAATTCGATAAGTTCTATTCTCAGTCTAGACTTCGCTTTATCAGGTATTTTCTGATAAGGTAGGCAAATAGTACGAAGATCTGAGTTTCTTAGTATGAGATCGGATACGAATGCAGAACAGTAATTATTGCAAGCGGACGGTAGTTTACGATATTTTGACAAGCAGGTCGATTTTTGAGACTCGGAGGTCGAAAATCAAGTAAGTTAGAACAGGAGTTTTCAAAGGACAGGTGCGCATAGGTTCTGGCACCTGCAGGGCTACTACGAAACTCAACTCGATTTTATTTCGTGAGGTAGCTCTACCCTATACTATTTAATACGAGAGCGAGAGGGACGGTACGATACGAACTTCGAGTTTCGTAGTAGCCCTGCTGTATCTAAAGCTCCATTATGTAGACATATCGATTTTATTTTATAAGAGCGTAGCAGTATTGAAAATATTGGGAGCCCTTAGGTCACAAGCTATTCATCGTTCATCGCATTGTTAAAAAAATCGATTCAAATTGTGTTTCTGGACCATTCGAAATAATCGAGCCCCAGACCAAATCCTGACCCCACGATCTGACATTGTTACAAAAAAGATATAAAGATTGTATAAGTAGTCTAAAATCGTTAAAACGAGAATAAATGAGTATAATATTAGTAATACTAAGATAACTACTACTTATCGGCTTATTGTTACGACTACACGACAAAACCAGTTTTCAATTTCAAAACACTATCTCTATCATGTACCTATTGTGAAATAAAAAAAAAACGTGACTAATCTAATCTACGCATGATAAACAAAAAGAGTTAAGCAAAAATTATACACTAAATCTAGAAAACAAGGTTCAGAGTCAGACGCAGTCGGCATAGTGCATATAGCGACCACATAAATGTAAACAAAATATTCGACCTTGCTGAATTTACAATATGGTACAAAATCAACAGAAGTCTTTAAAAATATTATTCGTTTTTAAATTAATGCCTCATAGAATAGGTAAACAACATGAAACTATGATACATTTTTAAGTAGCGAATCTAAGTTACAGGGGCCTGGAAAAGGTGGGAGGATATGTAATAACTCTCTAACGTGGTCTAGAACCAAGTAGTTTATGTTTTTTACTAACATAGTTTTTGTGGCGTTATCTGGGAAAAGGTACACAGGTAACGATGTCGCTGCGAGCGCGCAGCGAGTTTGCTGCGTTAGTGCCGAAGACGCCCTATTATTATTATACGAAAGTCTAAAATATGGCGTTTTTGGCGCTAAAGCAGCGAACTCGCTACGCGCTCGCAGCAGCGACATCGTTGCGCGCTCGCGGCGATGTCGTCGCGCGCTTGCGGCGAAATCGTTATACGCTCGCAGCGAATTCACTGCACGCTCGCCTCGCTTTCAACTCTCCCGTAAATCGCTAGTGTCCTAAGGCCCTTATTGACGATTTACGCCAATTTGTGTCTTTAGAGGTTGATTTATAATAATAATAACAACTACAAATCAAAAGCATTTTTTAGATCTTATTCTTAACTATGTCACTAAACATTTTACGTCCGACAATAAGGTACCTTTTCAAATACGTTAGTAGTTTGATGAGACAAAATAGGTTTTTGTTATAGAGTTTTAAGTGTGATGAGTGTTTTTTAAATTAAGACTTATTAAGACTAAAATTAATTGTAAGTTATTAGTCGATTTCAAATGATATCATTTCATATCACTAAATATTTTACCACCGATGGTAAGGTACCTTTTCGAAAATATATAGTGATTGTACCAACGTTTTACTAAACTTTACCTTGAATTTTGAGACTGAAATAACTAGTTTTTTAAGATTTGTTGAGTTAATTTGGTTTCATTTGGCTATGTTCTAGCGTACTAAATATAAACGTTTGTTGATTTTGACTGTTTAATTACATTTGTAAATCACAAAGTTATTTTTGTTTAAGTATTTTTTTTATATAATAAACAACGTTAATTCAAAACGGAGTAGTTCTTATTTAGTGTCCAATTACGCATAATATTTTTTCCTTCGATAAAATCCAATGGAAACATACTATAAATAGAAAATTAAGTAAAAAATCCATCAACCTTTTTTTTACTTTATGCACTTTGGCAAGGTAAACTATAGGAAAACAGTTGTCCAATTACAAAATTGTTCTTGAAACCTGAAAGCCCGTACAATCTACTCCTCAAATAGCATGTTATTTATGTAACTACCAACAACAACATACTTATATTGGGTGTATAAGTTTGAATTAAATTTTCTCATAATCACCTTTTCTGGCTTTTGAGGTTCAACCTCGGATCTTTTTTTAAAAATCTATTAAACCTACATGCATGTTTCTTACATGGTTCGATAGCTAAATGTATGTAGATTATGGGGATATCAATAACTCAATACCGACAACAAGGTACCTTTTCCCAGATAACGCCACTAATAGTAAGTATTACTTTAATATCAAACTGGATCGCTCCCGGTTTGAAGTAGGTAAATATAGATAAATTGTTTATTTATTTATAATCTATATGTGGCCAAAAACCTTTAAGAAGTGTTGTATATATGTCTCAATGTATAAATAAATCAACACAGGCCTCATGGCGCCAGTGTCCAGATTTCATTGAATTTTAATAACAGATTAGATTACCATACCCGTAGCTAGGGCATTGACATATCGACAGCACTGAATGAAAGCCGCCTGTTTGGCTTTGCAACAAAAGCAATTGTTAGACTAAAGTAACCACTATTTTCTAATTAAATACTAGCCACGAAATCTCAATTTGCTACGTTTTGTAGGTTACGCGGCATTAGCCATTGTTGGTTACGGGAATACGGGGCATTGCAGTATCATCGACGATTCGCAAGATTGTTTACAAACCAGCTTATTTAAAGCTAAACTGCTGCGAAAATGAATGCTGCGGAAATGAATTTTCATTGAACTCTTGCAACTGGTACGAAGATTTTATTTTCGCCCCAGTTTAGCACTACAAGCTTTACTGGCTAAAACCGCATCTCGAGACCAAGGTGCGTTCGTGGCCTTTCACGGCAAATAAAGTTGTTACTGAGCACCGTGTTTGTGTAACCTCCCCAACCACCCCCTTCACCTGTTGCCGTGAGCCAAATGTTGTTGGATATTGAGCTCTACCACCGTGGGATAGTGACCAAACATTTTGATTAGATTGCTTCGATTTTGCAACGGAAGCCGCTTCAAAGGAAATGGCAAGCTCAAAGTTAGCAGTATGTACTTTGAAAATGAATTTGGTTAATGAAAACCTTACAGATGTTCCTTGAAAGGACTTGCTAGGCTATTACTCCCATAGAACGTAGAAATGAGAGTGATTTAAGAGTTTACTTATATTTACGTTGTATAACAACGTTGATCCTTTTTTATTACGAAATTAACGTTGCCTAGATACATATTTACATACAAGTCCCCTCTATCTTGCATAATTTGGGTAGTTGATACCTAAAATAAAAATTGCATGACAGATAAACAGATAATGCGTAAATATAAAAAAAACAATATGCATTTTAAATTTAATTATAAAAAATCTGATTCAAACTTCGACCGCTGCATGTTAGTGCGAGGACGTCGCCCGAGCCGAGCAAAGCTATTCGATGCAAGCTTGTTTATTTAATCGATTCAATCGGCGACCAGTGAGCGCATTGAACCGAATGACGTGCGTGTCTGCGTCACGAGAAATCCCAATAGTAATTAATGTTTTTTTTTACGCGGAACTACTCCCACACAGGTTTAATTTGTCGCGACGTATCCCGTAAATCGATAGGGCGTAGGTACTTTTTCTTTACTTGATACGTCTAGCCGGAGAGACTACGGATGCTGGACTCTCCTATTAATTTGACTAAATATTTGAATCTTGTTTTTACTACAAATCAGTTAGCAAGTTATTTAGTTAAAAACTTGTGTTGCTCTCGTCATTACCACCTACCCGCTTTAGTTCATAGATTTTTGTTCACCATGTTTGTGTGGTACCCTCTCTTACCTATATTTAAGTTAAATTAATATTGTTTTTCTCTATAAGTGATTTTTTTGTAAATCTTTTGAGAAAATAAATATCTTAAACCATAAACCATACTACAAACCAACGAGGCAAATCTTGGCACAAAGTACAAATTGGATCACCGATAGGTACTGTTTGAAGGATAGACTAAAATAATCTCGAATAAAGTCAAAATATTTGCCGTAAATATTAAGTATGTGAATAAAGTAATTACAATTACACCTGTTAAAGTACTATTTGAAAACATCGAAAATTTGTTCTGAATTTGATATACTAGGAAGATAGCAGAAAAATACGTCTCTTTAATTCTCCAGATTTCTGCGTTCAGTCTAATTCACGCGTCGCTTTTGTGGAAAAATAAATTTAAAATACATTTAAAAGATGCATAACGTTTCTTTTAATGCAACTCTCAAGAACTAAACCAACCGTTTGTTATCTACCTACAGTGAGCAAGAATAATTATAATAAGCCAACTAATTACAATAATAAGCACCGTGAAATCATGTTCGGAAGAGCGTTTTGTACAAGCTCTTATTTTCATTACGTTCGGATTTGCAGTGTCCAAACCACTATCTCCATGCTTAATTTCGCTAAGATTAGGTATTCCAAAAACCAACCTTACAATATAACGATAAGATTCATTATCACCCATGTAATATTCGCATTATCCGTAACCACACAAAACTGGTTTGACAGTATAATTAGGTTTTTTCGTTCCAAAAATAACTGAATCTGATACACGGACACGGACATTTGCGCTCACTCTCGTACATTTAGCCGTTCTGGCTAACGGATTTTAGCTCTTATACGTCCAATATTACGGGCGACGGGTTGTTTAACCAAATTCAATGGCATATGCATATTGAAGTTTAAATATGTGAAACTAAAAATAGATTCGTGGATTTCAAATAACACTGTACCTTTTTTGTATGAGAATTGTGTTTTTGTGTACGATTTTGTGCGTCAAACGACCGGGTTCAAGGACACGTTTGTAAACACGACATTGTTATACTTAAATGTTAAATGGCACGTGTAGTGTTAGTGTTCGCGACTAATAGATACAAAGTGGAAAACACTTTTTTATTTAGATCACTCACCTTTACTATCGCATACTATGTCTACTATTGCCTCAGATTTTTTAAGAATACTTGAAGTTTGTCGATTTATAACCTACCCACGAGTACGTGGCTTAAAGTAACAATATGGTTAAAGTTGAAATGGATGATCTAGGTCGGTACTAAGCCAAGGTTTTAAAATATTAATATATAAATTAAAAAACCTTATTCGTTTACTAACTGACATTTTATTTTTTAGTAACACCCAGCCCCAGCCAGAGTTTAAATGTTGTATTTAATCGAATTACAACGTGAGAACGTGACATTATCTAACGGTTGCTACAGACGCCTAACAACTTTTTGATTAGTATACTCAGCGGCAGAAAATTTGGCCCATCTACATACTAAATAATTAAATTTGACCCACTCTACATACTAAATTATCCATAACTGCATAAATTAAGGGTCAGATTTTTTTTTTTTTTTTACTTATATGTTTATTGTAGTTTTTTTATTTCTTGTTTACTTACAATAAATTAATTTTATATATGTGAGTATATTTGTGTATCATTCCGCGAGTCACAGACGGTTCTGACAGAATATCAGCGCTGCAGGCGTTTAACGCCTCAGCATAATGCTGAGTCAGCGGCCGTTTCACTTTTGCGAGGACACACAAAATCATATATTTTAATTTTGTATTTTTTTTTTTTGTTTTATTTGTGTTTGCTGTTGTTGTTTTTTAGTTTGGTTGTATTTGTGTGTCTTTGTGAACGTGAATAAATGTCTTCTATTTCTATTTCTATTTCTATTTCAAAGATTTTTTGCCGCTCAGTATACTTAATTTAAAATAAAGTAAGATGCCATTTTAGTATTAGTACCAACACCATCATTTAAAAATAATCGACCAAGTGAGAGTCGGACTTGGGAACTCTATGGGCCTGGCCAAGTGGCCGCAGCACCACGGCGCGGCGTCGTAGGTTCCCCTTGTTTACGCATATTTTGTTATGTCATAATTCTATTTCGTTTGCATAACCTGTTTACGCATTTTTACGTTTTTTTACGTTATTTTTACGTTTACAATAGTACTTGTGCCGAAACTGTTTCCGCATAATTATATTACGCAGAATTCCTTTACGCATAACCAATGTAAGCCAAAGGGCCTTTATACATAATTTACGAATTCCGAATATGGTTTAGGCAGAAAATGACTCACGCATATATTAGTTACGCAGAAACTTACTTTCGCATAATGTAATTTTACCGATATAATAAAATGAGTATCCTTTAATATTACAACAGAACCGATGGTTTTCCTCAACTTTGCTGTTATTACCTAAGCTTTCTAACATAATCCAACTTACTTCTCTGGAAACTAGTAACTAGTGGGTGGCAGTATTTTTATAATGCAGGGACATAACTGTGACAAAATCGACGAAGCGACGAAGACTTCTGTTTTTAATCTGAGGGACATAAGGTATATAACTAACGAACCTAGCCAGTTAAAAGGGGGTAGGTTTTTTTTTGTTTTTAATGCGGGGGCTCCGCCCCCCGAGCCCACCCCTTTATGACCATGCTTCTTTTTAACCGACTTCAAAAAAGGAGAAGGTTATCAATTCGGTTGTATTTTTTTTATGCTTGTTACCTCAGAACTCCGTCATTTATGAACCGATATGTTTTTTTTTTGCGTTCGTCTAAGAATGCCTTCAATTAGGTCCCATAAGCACCAAATCTGGATCTCATGATTGGATCTTAAGGAAATCGAGCGAACTCTTCAAATATTGTAGGGACGCCTATGGTCAATTGAATAAAGTCGAAGACCCGAAGTCGAAGACTGAGTGCTTTAATGAGTCGATGTTCGTAATTCTAGTACCGCCCGTGCGACATACAATGTTTTTCATCACATTTGCGAGTAAAATTGTAAGTATATTTGTAAAAGAAAAACTAATATTTTTTCAAAAATTGCCGATACCGCTGACTGCGCTCTAACCACCCCCCCGGCAGCATGTGCCCGACATGCGCACGCCGCGCACTGCAGGCGCTGCAGCACACCATGCAGTAACAGAGTCATTTACCGACCTTGGGCTTCATGTCAACTTTTCGGTTGAATTAATAAGACTTCCGGTTTAAATTTTAGGTACTAAGTAATCTAATGTAAAAATTAGGTGCGACGACGAGCGCAGCGAGGAGGAGCGGTTAGGTTCAACCGTGACTAAAACCAGCACGAGCCGAGCGAGCGAAGCGAGCGTGCCGCGGTAGCGGCCTGCGAGTGCCAGAATCGAGTTCTATGCATTTTTCTTGATATTAAGATCTGCGACGTCTCCAAGTCGACGACTGGCAAGGGACTGCGCACGATCGGGTCGGGACAGATGGCGTGCTCTCGTTTCGGAGGCCAAGACCCTCTTTGGGTCCCTGAGCCAAATTAGTTAGTTAGTTAGTTATTAAGATACTTCGTTATTACAATTTTAGATATTTTAATATTTGGTTTTTTGACAGTTGATATTTTGTGTTTCGATATTAACATATATCGATCATTCGGTTGTAGATATTTTGAACAATTGATATTTTAACCGTTCGATATTTCGGTTTTAGGAATTCCAGATATAATGATATTTAGATCATTCGATATTTTGATTTTCGATATTTTGACCGTCGACGTTTCAACTTTAGATATTTTAAATTTCGATATTGAAATATGTGCCCTTTACTAGCAAATGTGATGAAAAACATTGTATGTCGTACGGGCAGTACTAGAATTACGAACATCGACTCATTAAAGCCATCAGTCTTCGACTTCAGGCTTCTAATAGACTCTCGTTCGTAATTCCTTATTTACCGCCCTTAAGACACAATGTCCTATTACAATTTTAAATTTTAATACCATCATGACAAGACATACTTTTCAATAACATTGCCGTGACCATGATAAGTATAGTGCTGTATCATGAACCGGCTAGATTATGTCGTTATGTATGACATGACATGACACAATGAAGATAGTCTATAATTCTATAGAAAAGCCCAGAATAAGTATAAACACATTGTATTCCTATGTTTATACAATATGACGAGGCTCTATTATCTATACTGCCTAGCAATATTTCAAGCATTCTGCTGAATGTTTTTTTTAAGTTAAGTACTTGCGATTGCAGTATAACTTTCACTTGTAAATTAATTTAGTAACTTAGTGAATTTACACAGAAAGAATATTTTTTATGCCTCGTGCAAATAACACCACTTTTTGCGTACAGTCACCAGCACCAATATCTGACACAAGAAAGCGTGCATAAATATCTGATTCGACTCTATTTCTAAGGCCGCGAGGACCTGCGTCAGTTATTTTTGCACGCTCCGCTAAGGCAGATATTAATGCAGGTGACTGTTCTACACTTCCTAAGAAAATGAACTACCCTTGGCTGTGACGCACTTAGCCCGCGTTTACCTTCGGACTCGGGAAAATCCACTACGATTTGATACATTTGCAGATTTATTTACAAGGTTGTTAAGTTTTATTTACAATGGCGAGCTGGATAATTAATTCTCTTGCATTGACGGCAATTAGTGATGTGCAAATATCGATCATTGCATACCTTTGCGTAAGCGATTGGTTTGTCTTGATAAGCAGTAGGTAGCGATAAAATGCCTAACAATGTTTTAGAATTTACAGAGAAATAGCTACGGCACAATAATGTTATATGCTTTGCTTCATGTCCGGCTCAATTAAAGATTTTTTGCTAAAACCATCATCAACAAAACAATAAAATGGTAGGTATGCGCACGTCGAGACACGTCAAAAGGAAAAAAATTGAATACAACCAACCCGGAACAAATGATGCTATAACTTGAGAAATTTTCTCGTAAAAAAGTTTTATTGATTCAAAGAACTCGATCGGCAATCGGTATTCAAGATGTGCTCTTAAACATTGTAAACAACTATGAGCAAATACAAAACAAGAGGCAGGTGGTACTGGTGTTACATAATAAAATCCTTGAATAAGCAATTCTTCCCATAACTGAATCACTTTCGAAATGCTTTATTCATCATAATGAATATTTACAATCGATTTGTCGATGGGGTAGTTATGTATGTAGCTACTTCCCTAGAATATTGATCAGATTCAGTGTAACATATATTGGATGTTATGACAATTAAATAAGTAGGAAATCCACAAAATAAAATTTATTGAGTTACAGTGTGATCTAGATCTTAAAGCCAGAATCAAGGTTGGTAAGCTATACTTGGTTCGGATAGGTATTTAAATAAAAATGTAAACAAAGAAACGTCAATTGGTGTCTTAAATATTGAAATTCCCTCATTAAACTATCTAAACATTTATATTTCTGTATTGAAATACACTAGTTTAGTTAGTATTACAATGATAGATAAGTAAAATGTTTAAAATCCTTGAAGTACCAAATCTGGCAGCTGAAGTTTGTTTACATTTAGTTAAATATCTATCCGAACCAAGTATAGGTAAGGTACTAGTACTAGCGACGGGTGTTAAGAAGCGTAGGTAGGTCATATAATATTGTATGAAATTCACTTGCGATGTTCGTTTGATCAATAATCATGACGACATTATGATGATATCAAATGAAAATACAACTACAGGATAAATTAAGTATGATACTTGTTTTGAGGGGTGGATGTATCTGTAAACCTAGTGTTTTGCTCCGCCGAGCAATGTTGACAACTGACTGAGCCATGGCCCTATGCAGCGCACACAAACAATATGAAATGTTTACTTTTAAGTTTGGACTGATGTTTTGTACCTGTATCTAATCTTAATTATGTGTGTTTGCTGTACCAAATAAAGGTTCTATCTATCTGTCGGCGGCCGATCGTAAAATCCGCCAGATCACGAAATTCCTAGGCATATCGTGAAATGCCGCCATTTCATGATATGCCTAAACGTTGGCCAGGCATATCACGATGTGCCTGAGAAATAATACGGCAGATCGATTAGCATCTACTTCGAGTAGGGAATAACGTTCTCAACTGGAGTCTATGATGTGGCTAAATTGCCAGCTAGCAGTTTCAAGCCCTAGGGAGATCATAGTGATCAGCTAATTAACTTTACTCTCATCCGTTACACGTTCGAGTGTACGTGGATGGATATTTTATGTTAGCGTATATTAAGATTGGTTTTTTGGAATCTTTTTGTATTTTTTATTTCAATTCCAAATTTTTACTTTTACGGTCATCCCGTAAAACCGAAATTGAAAATACAAACTGAAATATAGATGCACAGAAAAAACAGAAAAATAAGACCATCACTGGGAATCGAACCCAGGTCCTCGGTAATCCGTACCGCGTGCTATACCGCTACACCACTGATGGTCACTGATGGTACTGGTGGTGATGGTGGTGGTTTTGACCATCAGTGGTGTAGCGGTATAGCACGCGGTACGGATTACCGAGGACCTGGGTTCGATTCCCAGTGATGGTCTTATTTTTCTGTTTTTTCTGTGCATCTATATTTCAGTTTGTATTTTCAAGTTAGCGTATATAGCATTAGTAGGTACCTATAATAATAGGTACGGTATTTGACACGTGCTAAATTTGCCATATCTTGTAGATATTATGAAAACATAGAAACAATGCAGCCAATGTTTAACTGTTGTTGTTGTTGTTTAAATTAATAGCGTTTTTTTTAGTCTATTTATTTCTCTCCTTATAAAAAGCTTTCCTCTATACTACGTAGGTTGCATGTTGCATGTAACGTCAAACACTCGTGGTTCTCTGCCTTTTACCAACTTACGTTTCCCAAATCTTTTATTTGCCAACTCAGGATTGTCTCTGAAAGGGTGCCCATTATTTCGCATAACATTAATTGTCCTAATATGAATTGACATAACAGATTTGGCATAAGTAACATAATTGTGCATAACAGGGAACTTGCATAATTATAAGGAAGCATAACACTTATTTAGCAAAATCAAGAATCCGCATAATTGAAATATGCATAATATTATTAATTATAACTTTAACTGTTAAAAAATGAATACCCATCATTTCATGTATGAAGCGATTGAATTAGCTTGTTTAGCCCAAAACCGACTCGGTTAGGTTAGGTATTTTTTTTTATAATAGCAGAGCTTAGCCTTTGATGTTAGGTATTTTTTTTATAATAGCCCATTAATAGATATTTTCACATAGTACTTCACTTCTCAGATCTAATTGAATTGAGTAAATAAAACAATAATCATTTTGCTTTTAGTAATAATTTTTCTCTTAATGTAATACTGTATTGTTGGACAAATAAAAATTACAATTTCATTAAAATAATAATTTTATGTTTATATTCCTTTAAATACTTATGCGAAATTATGTTATACTAATTAAATTTATGCCAACTTATCGTTATGCCAATCCACATTATGAGCATTAACATTATGCGTATTCAGTTATGCGAATTAATAATTATGCGAAATAACGTTATGTCAATTTCAATTAGGACAATTATTTTTTTCGAATTAATAATAGACCCTCTCTGAAACTATATTTTTTTCGGAACTCATAAATCAAACCTAACCTGACCTACTGTGTTCTATAAAAGTATAAGAAAATACACTTGACTTGAAACAGTTGGCAAATGAATCAATCAACAAAAACAAAACAACTACAATAACTCCGTGAAAACGCCGAGCCTGAGGCCCTATTGTCTATCGTTTCTGACGCTCGCGATCGCAATCAACTGACAGTTTTTGTATGCGAAATCTGTCATTATATTGCATTGCAATCGCGAGCGCCAGAAACGTTAGGCAATACGGCCTCAGGACACTAGTATTTATTTTTATTTCTCTGTCTAATCTCAAATGCAGTAGGTATTTACTATTTTTTATTTATTTTAAAATTAAACCTTATTGTCATTGGGTGTTATGTATGTAAGTAGTAGAATAGTGTTTATACATTATGTTTAAACAAGTGAAATTTAGATTGGAATTATGTTTGGTATTAAAGTCGTTTAATGGATTATTTTGATTGATTGGAATGATTTGCTCAGGGTACAGGGGAGTACAGGGGTCACCAACCAATTAGTTTCTTCACGGGTCCAGTTTATAAAAATTAATATTCTCATCGCGCTCCGGTCGTCCGTTGTCGAATTGACGACTATTGACTTAGACAATTAAAGCGCGGGATACATTTTATTAAACTACGTCTCAGTAATACAATACAAGCTACCGTTTACCTAAGGTTCGTACAAAATAGGTCCGCCAGTTGGTGACCCCTAGTCTAGTAGGACATGCTAAAACAATCGATTTAAGGACTCTCAGACCAGCCAGGGTTAGCTATGACTCCGAGCTAACTGGTTAACCCAGGGTTAAGTAGTGCAGTGTCTAAATTTAAATACTTGTCATCCTGTCATGTTAATGATTCATCGATATATAAGTACAATGATTAAACTTTTTAACCCCACACCGTGCAAGCGGTCTTATAGAATGTATTTAAAAGTAAATAACTGAAAACCAGTAAATTGGTTAGAATCGAGAGTAGAATCGATTACACTGTTTTAAATCAATTTGTGTCTGTGTTTTTAAAATCTTTTTTTTATGGTGCCTAATCTACATGTTACGAATTCATACGCCGATTCAATATTTAACCGAGGTTGAATACTATTTAGATAATTCATACGCCGATTCAATATTTAACTGAGGTTGAATACTATTTAGATAATTCATACGCCGATTCAATATTTAACCGAGGTTGAATACTATTTAGAAAATTCAATCGCCGATTCAACATTTAACCGAGGTTGAATATTATTTAGATAATTCATACGCCGATTCAATATTTAACCGAGGTTGAATACTATTTAGATAATTCAGGCCGTTTTTCTGTCAGTTTCACATTTTAACAAATTACGAGTGTAGAGTTAAGGAGCGGCCACACCGCTGCTTTAAAAATAAATAGTAGAATGACTGCCAAAGCAAAACGCACGAATATTTTTTGAAATAATTAATATATATACGATAAATAAGATAATAAATGCAACTTAAAATAAAAAAAAAATTTTGGTGTCAGGTTTTCAGTTATTTAATGAACAACTTGTATAGATTGCTTATTTTAGATCATTTCAATTCTGGTTAAAATTAAGTATATTACACATCATAATAACATTAGTAAACGGGAAAACCGGGCGTTTACTGCACCAGGGCAAAGTGCGGTGACTAGTATACTCTATTATGGACCTTATAACACTAATATTAAGCTGTATAAAAATTACTGCCATTTGCCGACTTCCCGTATAAGCACGTACTCTACAGCGTCTATTTAGTTAATGTTTGCAACATCTTTAAATGTTTACTAAGTTCCTGAGACAGTTTATTACATCTCTTTATTATATAATTACGTTTCAGCTGGCTTCATTTAGATATTTTAGACAGTAGTTGTAAAACATTGATTGCAGAATATATTACAGATATTCTTTATTCTACATCACAAACTAATAAATAAGTATTTAATATTACACTAATACAACGAGTTAATAAATAAACAGGGTAAACAATAGGTCTTATCGCTTAAAATGTATCTCTTCGAGACAGGCAGACAACCAATGATGAAAATAGCGAGCCAAAATGCACGAACTCGGCGCAAGTTCTTGTGGCGCACACTTATTTCTACAGAATAAAAAAAATGTTATACATAATGTTGCACTAAAAAACACAGAACCTGTGGTCTTTCAAGACGAGGGTCGTAGGTTCAAGCCCGAGCGAGCAATTTTCGGGTATCTAAGTGCAAAATTTTACTTTTTTATCACGAGCTTTTCGATGATTCCTTCAACGTGACGAAAAGCTGAATACCTGCGAAGCAGTTCAATGGTGTGTGTGAAGTTTCCAATCGGTACCAAGACCGCGTGGGAACTACAGCCCAAGCCCTTCTAAGATTGGGCTTGTGACCAGCAATAAATAAATATAATGGGACCCTTGACCTAGTCCTAAACTAAGCAGAGCTTGTACTATAGATCCTAGGCAACGGATAAACATACTTATATAAATACATACATACTTAAATGATTTGATTAAACATCCAAGACCCGAGAACATAACCGAGAACATTATTCATACAAATATCTGCCCCGGCCGGGAATCGAACCCGGGACCCCAAGGTTCGTAGTCAGGTTCTCTAACAACTTGGCCATCCGGTCGTCTAAATGCAATGGATTGTATATAGGCCGGCCGGAGGTGTGCCTAACGCTCCTGGGGCCGTATATTGTCTAACACGCTGACGTTCGCGAACGCATTCGCCATCTCTTTCTACCCTCGTCTATTACCATGTAACAGAAAGAAGTGGTGAAAACGATTGTGATTCCAAATGTGTTAGACAATACGGCCTCTGTATTGAGTTTGCGCTACTATGAAAAACGTTGGGCGCCAGTTGTCACGGAGATAGTGACCGGAGGGGTTGGTGGTGAAAGAAGTAGAGGCAAGAACAAGGCAGACCAGTAATATTTATTAAAGAAAACTATAAAAGGCACCTGCGGACAAACAGACGCGGCCTCGAGTATCTAGGTATGCTACGACATTGTATCAATAATTATAAAAATACATAATCGACTTACGTTTCCGTGCCTATATAATTCTTTAGCTATCACAAGCCAAGGAACTTCACCAACGCACTGCACAACTTTCCGAGACTAGTGAAGGTAATAAACCTTCCTTCGTAATAAGAATAAGTACTAAATTATGAGCAAGTTAGGGAGTTAATGAGGATTTTACAGATCTATGGCGAAGAATCAGGCTGTTCAGCTCGGAGGCTCTGAATGAATAGAATTATCGTTCTGACGTAAATCGAACAGGTGTGGAATTTTGAATAGGTAGGTTGAATTAAAATTGCATTTTTTTATAAATGTAAGCCAGACGGTCCAAAGAGTTAAAAAGAAACGAGTTGCATCACACCTCGTTACAGCATTAACCCTTTTGGCACTGCTTATACACTGCTATACACTAGGTATAAAGCCGATAGCGAATGAACGCAATAATGAATCATGTCTTGCATGCGAATTGTTTACCGAGATTTAATTAAACCCATTAACTACGAGTTTTTGCGTCGAACGATCGCTTCTTTAATGGCCGATTGAATGCGAAGGTAAAAAATACATTGTTAAATTTTACGAAACGTATTATATTTACATAGTGATATCCACGAAGATGCGTGATTTTGTCAAAATTAGACATTAATGACATTGTAATAAGAACAAAGGCACGCGTCATCGTGAATGAATCTACCTATAATTGGGCCAATCAACTATTTTACCGACACTTTGGGCGTCTCCTGCGTTACCAAAATTGTCTCTGGCGTTACCAATAAATCGCACTGCCAACAAGATATTTCACGGTTTAATAGGTTGAACTTACGTAGGATGACATGTATTCATGTACACCCTTTATTAAATTACAGAAAAAACATGTTTACTTACAAAAGTCTGCAATTGTTTGAAAAATGTTGCGGACAGATTAGTGTCGGTAAAAAAGTTGATTGGCCCAATTGTAATTAGACTTACTTTATCGTAGAAAAATGGGGTAAAATTTTGTTTATTATTACCCGCATATTCTACAGTATTTATTAGTTACAATGAAATCAAAATATATCAGTGACTGGATTTAGAGAGGGATATTAATTGTAACAAAATTATTATTTTTCTGTTGTTTGTTATCAAATATAGTTGAGGAAACAAGATCGCGTAGCGGAACCTTAAACAATGAATTCACATTTTCACAACAATTTCTTTGGCAGACCTATGGAATGTTATCATGATATTCGTAGCAAAAAGATTTGTTCATGTACTTTTTGTAATTCAATTTCTTGTGTATGTATGTATTTCGAAAAATATATTTACCTAACTTAACAGCTCAGTTAAATAAAACATAAAATCGCAGAATATTAACATACAACTCTGTTCACCGATTTAGTGACACCTAACCAAGGAATATGAAATAGACTATAACGTACAGGTTGATTTACAAGAGCTGGCACAAATAGATTGAACGAAAGTAATGTCACTTTGTCATTTTTATAGGAAAATGATAGATGCATAATATTTTCATATTTGTGTGGAGTGTATTCACACGGGTATTTCATTCACTCATCCAATTTATTCGTGCCAGCTCTTGTGAATCGACCTGTAAACCTTCTCCTAACACATACCTAACATTAATATTGCTTTCATAAATAATGCATACCCTCTGTAATAACCGGTTTTAGTTTCCCTAAACTGGTACGATAATTGTACCAAATTACTTCGGTTTTTAGTCAGACACGTGACAAAATGGCTCTCGTACTTAGAATTAATTATTAAAATACTTAACAAGGCCTTTGGTATTTATTGGTTATGACTACTACGTAATATGTTGCAACAATGGTTTTTTTTAAGTATTTGACATCGGAAAAGGTCTACTTAAATGGTGGTTTTGGTTGCAAACACATCAACTTCGTAAGAAATAAAGTATTTTTTTCATTGAATTCCATTTGTTCGAGAATAAAGAACTTGCCTAGAAGCAGAAAAAACAGTGTTATTTTGATTGTAACAAGCGCAGCAGGGAATACTTTAAATTTCTTCAGTCGGCCTAAACGCATAGGTAATGTTTTCTCCTCGGTCGTTCAAATAGCTGCAAAATCATACAATTTTGTAGCAATTCCAACATTTGTACCAGTGAGCGAAAGTTACGAGAACGCATATACGCGATGCCGGCACTGAATGCGTAAAACATCAACACCTTCTTCAGAACTCGTACGGACAATCAAAACAAACACAAACCCAGCAACTCTATAGCTACCCAGCTTACATTTACACTTACACTCAATATCGGCACTCATTCACAAATAGTTCCATGGGTTCCAGTTCCAGAACACGGGTACATAAAAGTCCTCCGGTAACGCACTGCTCCTACCAGCGTCACGCACTGACTGAGCGATCCCAGGTCGGGTAAACAGACATTATATAAATTTAATTGGAAATAATTACGCTAAAACCGCAGTTGTGTGACGTCGGTTTTCCTCGAACAGGCACGGCTGCCATTCATCTCAATTACGACTAAGTAGCCGAGTAATGCTATAGGTTCCTATACATGTTTCGTAACTAACAGTAAGGTCTGCTACTAAGTCTGATTAAGTTTCTATAATGACTGTATCTTTTCTCAGTCTGACTAACATAGACTCAACTTAAGTATACATAATCCAGGTGAGTGGGATTAAACTTCGATTAATAGTCGACTGTAGTAATTAAAATTGAGCCCAAAATTTTACAGTAAATAAAAGGTACGGGTTCCCAAACTCTTTCCAGCTCTTCTAGAGTCGTCGCGAGACAGACACGCGTGGTCCCAGCCCAGCCCAACACACTATCTAGAGCTATGTACGTCTAAACGTCTATCTATTTTCTTTTCTAAGGGCGTCGTAAAACAATTGGGTACCTTAAGTTTTCTAGGATGGTCCTTATTATATTTTTTGTCGATAGTAGACTTATAATGTAGGTCACTCCTGTAGATATGTAAGTAGATATTGTTTTTCAAACAGACCAAGGCACAAAACCTATTAATCTCACAAAACGTGTGGTTTGCCGAATTAAAGTTTCAATTTATTTTTACAAAAAAATACCTGTCTACAGGAGCGAGCTACATTATAAGTCTATAGATATACTATCGATAAAAAATATGTTATGGACTATCCCAGAAAACTTGAGGTACATAGCCAGTTACAACCTGTAAAGAGTCGCAGTATTAATAAAAAAAATGCGAACCGTTGATAAAAGACATATACATTAATATAAGCTCTTTAATTTAAAAAAATAAAATAAGCACTATCTCCTCATGATTTATCATCTTATGTTGCAGTACTTGCATTACAATATTATTTTCATATAGTTAATACACACACAGTCTGGTACAAGAGCCAGGTTTGACCAAAAGTGTGTTGTCGAAGATGGTCATGTTTTTATTTATGTGGCGCGGCAACATTAGAAAACAAATCCAGTATCCAGTGTGCAGTGTCCAGTAGCATCAGTATATTGAACCATAACGCGATACCTCCATATTTGAGGAAAAACAATTATTATTCACCCGAGTCATCGACATACAAATATTATTACGAAAGACTCTTAAATAAATAGGGTATCGAATTTTAAAGTTTGACCTTTACGGTTTGACGTCAATAGGCTAGGGAAATCCTGAACACAGCAAAGCTTAATATAAATTCCAATACTTAAATCGAAGGATCTCGAGGTTGACTCATTTCGGGCCGATGCTTACTGGCTACTATCAAGGGGCTGATCAAGAATCTTCGGTCTCTCAATGAGGGCTATCGCGTATGAATTCGCCGCTAGAGGCGCTAGTGTAGCCAGAGGTCTCCGAAATGTCAAATGTCACTGTTTTTGGGTGAGCTACGCGGGTTTATTTATAATTAGAATAATTTTGTAAATATTTTGCAATACTTGAAATTAATTATGGCCAATATGCGTTACGGGGCAATGAATGGCTGTGTTTTGAGGCCTTCGGAAAGCTTTGTCCTCCCTTTTTTCCGAACAAAACGGGACTACGCAACACTGTGGCATGCTCGATATTTTTGTGGCAGTTTTAAGGTATTAAATATGATATTGTTTTCACGCCCGTAATAACAAACTAACCACTATACTTCAGCAGGCAGGACCTTTGTCTACAGTGGCGCCAAAAAGGTAGCCCTCATTAGACGTTAAAAATAAAAGCCTTATTATTGAACATGCAGCTACTCATAGACTATATGCAACAGAATAGCTGCCTAAAAGAGAATTCATAACAGAAAAATAGAGTTCAAAATCAGCAAGGGAACATTTTAGAATAAATGAACTAAAAGAATTTCCTTGCTCACCCGCGACCTTACGATAGCTAAGCTTATGCAAAATATGCGTGTTCATGCAGTTCCTCCACCTCCACACTGTAAGAACACACACAAATCACACAAACCCATCTATCACCACCACCACACTACACTGACGCGTTTCGAACTCAACCAGAGCTCATCTTCAGAGTGACACAACCGTACACCATGCTACCAGTTGTTAGTTGTTGTTGTTGTGTTGTGTGTGTTGTTGTTGTGTCTAACAAGCCATCTTGTTCTGAGAGGAGGCCTGTGCCCAGCAGTGGGACGTATATAGGCTGGGATGATGATGATGAGTATATTTTCCGAATACTTATACCCACGTGGTTAGTCGGTGCGTTTCTTTGATTTCTCAGGTGAATTTCGAAGTATGCGACGTGTCTAATGCAGGGATTTTGCGGAGTTCCGATTCCGTTTCCGTTAAGTCGGAACTTCCGTTTGATATTAAACATTCGTTTCGGTTGCGGTTCCGTTACTTTTGAAACGGAAGTTACAGAGGGCTAATTATGTAACGTTTCTGAAACTCGCGATCACAATCAAATGACAGTTTTTGTATGCGAAAACTATCATTTCATTGTGATCGCGAGTGATCAGGTTTAGTAGAGCTACCTTTAACATCTCGTCCACCTATCACTCAGACTCCGATTCTGGTTCCGGTTCCGTTTTCGGTTCCGATTCCGTTTCTGGTTCCGGTAAACTAAATTGAAAACATCTGGTTCCGCTTTCGGTTCCGATAAAACCACATCCGTTACATCCCTGGTCTAATGGTACTATTATCTATTTTGTACTAATGGACCAGGTTTGTAAAGTGATGCGCTGATAGTACAAAAAGTGTCAAGTAAATGAGCCTTTTGCGGCTTACTTACAGAATAACATAGGGCATAACCAACCAGTGGCGTAGCTAAGCTAGCGGGGCGGATATTGTAGGTGTCACCCCAAAACTCGAATGAAAAAAAAACTTACTATGCAAGTAGGCACCCATTAAGTCATCACCCCAGCCTATTTACGTATCACTGCTGGGCACAGGCCTCTCAGAATGTTAGGGGTGGGCCGTAGTTCCTACGCGGGCCCAGTGAGGCACCTATTAAGTAGGTACCTACTTATTATTGTTAAGTATATACATGATTTTATTTAGGTACATTAGGAATTTTTATAGGTGGCACTGCTGATGTTCACGGTCGGGGTCACCCCTAAGTGGGTGGGTGGGCTTTTAAATTTCAAATGTAATTTCGCACATGAATTTCTAAAAACTTAAAGGTGCGAGCCGGGGTTTGAACCCACGATCCTCTGCTTGAGAGGCCATAGGTCATACCACTAGGCCACCACGGCTCTGCTCAAATAAAAAATATATACGGTTAATATCCTTGATGATGTATCACGATATCAGACTATTTTGAACACAACATAATTTATAGTTTACGATAGCCATCAATCGGGACGCGTAAAGGTCCCTAGCCACTACACCGTATCAGCCGTGACCGTAATAGGAACGTGTCAGGAACACGCGACGGCGACGGCGACGGCTGGTTACCAAATGTGCTAGTGGGCGGGCATATTCTCATAATTTTCGATACAATAGTAGATTGATAACCAAGGGTGGAAAGTGACCCATTTCACCCGAGATATTTCTGGCGCTCGAACGAAGTGAGAGCACCAACAGTTCGAGGGGAAATGGGTAATTTCAACCGAGCTATGGTCTATTTCTGAAATGCAGATACTAAAATGACATTATGATTGGTTTTTTGGAGTATTTTTGTATTTTTTATTTCAAATCCAAATTTGTTACTTTTACGGGTATCCCGTGAAACCATATCGAAAATACAAACTGAGACATGGATGCACAGAAAAATAAATTGTACATAGGCTCCTTGGTCACGACGTGCATCTAGCTAGATGGCCATTCCGAAACGTGAAAAAAAGGTGTCATTGACGTAACTCAATTATCTTCGACTCCGTGGCTAATCGAAAAATTAAAAAAAAAATTACTTTCTCTCCTAGAGATGAAAACGCAACTTTCCACCCGGCTATCTACCCATGAAAATTAAACTTTCCGAACAGGAGAGATAAAAATAATATATTTTAGCCTGACACGTTACACGTTGCTATTACTATTACGGTCATTATATGATACGGTGTAATGGGTAGGTAGAGACTTAAATACAATACGCACGGTACGCACTTCAAAAAGGCAAAGTAACGTGTAAGCTTTCTTAAATAACCAGTTTATTCATAATTGTGTTTCATACGCGTATTGTATTGTTTACGTAGTAGCGTGCCGGCTTCGGGTTAACAATCGCGACTCGACTCACCGCACTCAACTTAGTAAACACACCCATTAAACCTAATTGTGGCAGTGCTTCACAATCAAGTCGGTTTATATTGGATTGGACAGTCGGATGAAAACCCAACCAAATTCAGAAGAGCGCCGGCAAGTCTACGTTAAGTCGTTGGAAAAGGCTTTTGGTTTCTTCTAGGTTTTCACTCAGGTATTCCACGTGCAACGGCAGCCCTTCATGGCCAATAGGTAAAGCCATTAAGTGATTAAGGAGAAGTATTTGAGAACGATTTTAAGAAAAATAATGTATAAATACTTTTTTTTTCAGATTTATCGTCAACACGCGAGTCATGATGTTATTGACAGAGGGAACTACCGGAAGTACCATTATTTGGCTTTATTTTACACAAACAACACGTGATAAGTGTGCACGTGTGGACAGCGAATCGCAATTAATGACAAAAAAAATGCAAAAAGTTCGCTTTTTATTTTACTAAATTCTCATGGTAATTTCCAAAAATTACAACGTGGATTAACGTTGCATACCTATAAAACACCTGCTGCAATTTTCATGTCTCTAATACTAGCGGTTGACATTTTTAGATTTTATTCCGGTTCCGTGAGAAATAAATAAGTGACCTACCTATGTGTTATTCCAGACATTTAGCTATCTACATACCAAATGCCATCCTAATCTGTCCCGCCGCTGTAGTGTAAATAATGTAACAAAGACACACACACAGGCACGCCACGCACACACAAACTTTCGAATTTATAATATACTGAGCGGCAAAAAATCTGGCCCTCAAATGTATGCAGTTATAGGTAATTTTGTATGGAGAGTGAAGAAAAAAGTAGGATTGAATAAATCAAAATTTGATAGCAACTTCAAATTCGTACCTATTTATTAAAGCGTTCCGGAATGCAGAGTTGGTACTTATTAATGAACAAATTAATTAAGGTTATGAGAACGGGTGGGTATTAACGTAGGTACTTAATTTGAACAGATCCAAGACAGTCGAGTTATCATGACTATATTATAACTATAGTCGACGCCATAATTCGTGAGACTAAATTGACAAGTCAATGACAGTTAAAGGGTTACCAGGGTTCGACGAAATTAAATAGTGATGTAGCCGATATCGATATTCAGTGTCGATTCGACTAAATGGTGTGCTAAGTGGCATTTTTTTGTACAATTTCGGGAATATTGTTGTTGCAATTGTCACCTTCTTGGAGAAAAACGAGATCTTTAGAATAGATGAACTACTAAATACCTACTTATTTTTGTACGGTTCTTAAGTATTAGGGTGGGATGGGAATTCGGAAGTACTTACCGGTATTCGGAAATGAAAAATCGACGAATGCCCCGCACCGCCCCTGGCCCTATAATACTACGAAGTGTATAAAATTAGAACTTCGTATCTTGCCGTCCTGCTGACGTTAATATTATTTAATACGAGAGTGAGAGGGGCGGTACGATACGAATTTCGATTTTAGAATATTACCGGGACAAAATGGCGTCTCTTCTGAATATAATGATGCACTGCGCACTTGTGGACGGCAATGATATCATGCGCATATAAAATAAATAAAGCGGAATTAGGTGAGGCCAATCAAAACAATAAATGAAATAATTGTCGTTGGTTCGTATTTGCACTTCTTACAATGATATCTTATATTGCAAAGTAAATTATTAAACTAATTTGATATTGTCACCGTAAATAATGGATAAATATCACTAGAAGCCAATGCCGTAATGTTTTATTATATCGACACGAACAGCACTACCCTGACTGTGGCACACTTGTGCACAATGAATTGTCAATTTAGTCTCACGAATGGCGTCGACCATAAATTTAAGCGCTTTACTTGGTCAAAATTATGGTAATAGGTGCAGCCCTAAACTATAAAAAAAAGTTCCCATACGCCACGAAAACAAGGTCCCTAGTTTGTTGTTTATCAAGCTAGAATTGTATCTCTAAAGTGGGTGATTGACGTACGGGCAAGTAGGTACGCATACTTATGGCTCGACGGCCTTTTTCGCCTGTGTGTCATCGCACCGTAAGTATGCGTACTTTAGAACCGCCGCGCAAGTTCGTCGGCGATCCAACTGGTTTGAAATCTAGCTCGTAGCTCGTCTCGGCTCGTACAGACACAAAGCTTCTTCTGTCGACGGCATCGCAATACAGTGAGCAAGCTTTACGTGTGTCACCAATGTCGAGCCGAGTAAGTTAGCAATCTTAAAAACCACGAACTTTAAAGTTACGCGGTTTTTAAGTTTGCTAACCTACCTACTCGGCTATCACCCACCGTAAACTCATAACAGAACGAAATAAAAATCAACAGAATGTGATTACTTAGTTAGAGCTGATGTTGAATGGCGATTTCCCGCCGAGTAATAATGAGTTGAAACTTTAAGAAACCGCTACTATATAGGGTTCAAAAGGACAGTTAATACAAACAACATGCTTTAAATTAAGTAGGTACCACCTTCCCCAGTAATATTACGAAGCGTTGACACTTCGATACTACTAATAATCAATCACGTTACAACAACGTTACAAGCTTGCTGGGAACCGGACACATAAGTGTGTCTAGAAGTTTCTGTACAACATCAACAGGCCGTGACGCTACATACCAATCAAGTACATCTCGCAACGCCTTTGCTACAGCAGCATTAAAGTCTTAATTAGAAAATTCCACTGCAAGAGAAGCAGGAAATGTGATGGATCGCAGATGAGTGTAGTAAACAATGCGAGATTGTAGTATTATCAATTATCTCATTAGATCGATTCGCTTGCATGCGCGAACTTGCTCGGCCTTGGTACTAATTCCTTTCAGATGATAATGAACTACAGCAGGGCTATTACGAAACTCGAAGTTCATATCGTATCGTCTCTCTCACTCTCGTATTAAATAGTATGTCAGAGGGACCGCACGACACGAACTTCGAGTTTTGAGTTTCGTAGTAGCCCTGCAGACTTACGTACGACGTAGGTGACGATGTTTGGTCTATATTTATACATGTTTTTTCATGCCTAATTTTATAGGTACCTATACCTTTTTACAAGCTCTTATATAACTGCTAATATCAATACTAAGTATATTATTATACTACACCCGTAGGTGAAATTATGCACGTAAAATTTCACCTACGGTACTTCTAGTCATCGGATTGACTTGAAATTTGGTCCGTACATGATGTTTGAATGATAATAAGTACAAGCTTAATCAACATAACCTAAACAACAAAACGTTGGAAAACCCCCGACTTTGTTACTTCAAACTATCAAAAATGGCTGAACCGATTTTGATAATAAATTAAATAAAACATGTCTAATAACCATCGCTAGAAAACCTGGTTTAGATTTAAAAAAAAAACCGCATAAAAATCGGTCCACCCGTTTTAGAGCTACGGTGCCACAGACAGAACGATACACAGAGACACAGACACACATAGCGGTCAAACTCATAACACCCCTCTTTTTGCGTTAAGGGTTAAAAATGTAGTCAGGTAATACGTAAATATATTTAAAATAAGTTTGTTTTAGCAAAAACTTGTTATTTTCTTATGTAGACTGTCGCAATCTTTGTTATAAGGTAAACCTAAACTGACTCCAAAAAGTGAGGAGATTATCAATTGAATTTCCTTTTATTGGAGTAGCAGATAAAAATAATACAACAGTCACGCACCACGCGTGTCAAGTCGCAGATTAAAGAAATAACCTCGTACTTATAACTCTTACTATGCACTTTAGTCGCCAAGCGTTTGCCAACGTCAGTGACCTTGGAAGCCTAACGTTATGGTTTGCAAGTGGTATAAGTCAATAATGCGGTACTGATTAACCCGTATTAAATTAAGTATACAAATGAAGTTCTATCATCATTGTGGTAGCGGATACCGAAGGTACATAGTTGACCTTGAATGTGCAACAGAGCCATCTTATACGTGCCGGGGCCTTAGGGCAACGGGCACCAACGAATTCGGGGCCCTGTTGGAATATTATAAAGAGTACTTAAGACTAGCAAGAAAAACATATTTTTTATCGTAAAATATGTCACTTTCGGGCCCCCATTACGTCGTGAGAATAAGTGGTACTGCCATTTCAAGCGCCATTAAATAAAAATAAAGAAAATAAAGAACTCCTTTATCTTGATAATTTTCTAGACATTATGGTTCACTATTCTTAACGTTCATCCTTTAAACGTGCTGAAAAATTCTTTATAATAATCCTTTTTCGTATTGTCAAAGTTAAATTGTGTTCAAAACTTTTTGAAGAAACCATACAAAATTTAATAAAGTACTACAAAACGATAACTGCGTATGTAATTAGGCGCTAGACAAACATACGTTATCTTTGGTCGCCTGGAAGACAGGTCGTTGCCCCTGCATCGACAAAACACACGATAACTGCGCTAAATAAACGGAAGTTGAATATTAAAGGCCAGGAGAATGTTCAAGTACTTCTGTTTTCTTTTCGTGGAAATTTGCTAACTTCATTATCAACACCAATAGGGATTGAATCGACATATCTACTCACAATATGATATAGCTATAGCCGACAGAAACTGCACTAAAAATCTTTAAACTTTCGTTACATATAACATAAGAAATGTAAGCCAAAAATAAAAAGCCACGTGTTTAGGCCGATACAACTTTGAGATTAATTCAAGTCAAACTAGTCAAATCAGAAAAAATAAAGTGAAACGTACAAGTATTTTCATAGATGTAGTTATACGTGTTTACAGTAAAAAGTGACTGTCAGCAGTTCAACGAAAACCTTGCTGGGGTTAGTGGAACACCATAAGGAAAATACTACAACTACGTAAAAAAAAAACATGACAAAATGTGGCCGCGGCCCGCGGCATAAGAAATTGCAAATGCCACAAAGCTTCGATTGGCTACATTGGCCAATTATAATCATATGCAAAAACGTTTGAATACAAATTTCAATCCTTGAAATGGCGAATGCGCTTATAGTGGGAGAAAGGCGGTAGTTAAATATGTAGCCGGCGGCCAATCACATACAACTTCTCTCATCACGGCTAAAAGCTAGTTTTTGATTGGGAGATCGCAATAGAAAGGCTTGTTATAAATATTGAGATAACCGATTGAGCGAGCGGAAGGCACGAGCGAAACGACTCCACTTCGGCTTGGGCAAAAATGCGTTCGTATGTCTGTCCGGCTGTCTGTTTTGGAGAAATGTAGAGGACCATGAGCTGGGACCGCTTCGCGATTACGCAAATTGTATTTTTTTAAATGTATTTTTATCATGTTTATTATGCGTAGAGCGAATAAATATTTCTATTTATAAAGATGAACGTATCCCTTAATTAAAGGGATCACTTATGGTTAATCTGAAAAATTCATAAGAAACAAACAAGAGTAGACATATAGAAAAGATAAAGTTGTTGTCTGGTGTTAATCTTCTTTAGCTTTATAGACGGAGAGCGGACTGCAAAATTTCGTACCTACTTAATACCGCGATGAAATGCAAAATGGTTTCCAATAAAACTGATGCTGACTCGACTCCGAATTTGATAGTCTGCCGCGGCGGAACTTGCCGAAAGTACCAAAAAAATTGTCACTTCCGGTCAGTGTGCTTCCGGTGCGAAAAAAGGGGAGTTATTTAACCCATCTGATACTGAAATAATAGTCAGGGCATCAGTTAGGTATTTACTGGTAGATACAGAAAAGCGAAATATGTCAGTATTTTTTTTGCTGGAAGTGCTTGGCAGACGCTCTCAAAGGTGACCATCAGGACCCGTAAATATACCCATCTGATACCAGCATGACACCAATTCCAGTCGGTAGGTGTATAGCAGTAGTCGGTAGGTAGTAATAATTGAACCCAAGAAGTTTGCAAAAAATCGAGTGTGCGAGCAGCAGTGTGAGAGCATTATCCTGGTGAAATTTATAACGCCCCTTTTTTCGCATCGGAATTGACTTTTTTTTTGGTACTTTCGGCAGGTTCCGCCTCGCGCCAGACTATCAAATTCGGACTCAGCATTAGTTTTATGGGAAACCATTGTGCAATTTCATCGCGGTATCAAGTAGGTACGATATTTTGCAGTCCGCTCTCTGTCTATTAGCAACAATAATAAAAATTGAATCAGTTCGTTACCTACGTTTAAAAACAGTTTAATTTCTTCATAACACAATTTAGTGGCTGGTATGAGGAATTTGCCACTTATTAAAGTTAACAACAACAACAACAACTAGATTAGAATTATTGACAGTAGAGTGGAGTGTTGTAGGTAACTAACACTCATTTATTTTAGCCCTTTTTTAGTTCAGTACAATTAGCTGAAAATTTGGCAAAATTAATGCAAGACTTTTATCTATCAGGATATGTAGGTTATAGAGCAAAGTTAAATTTTATCCACTCTCCCCCCTCCTCCGGGGTGAGCTTCACCCCCCACCCCCTCGAATATGTCCCGGACCGCGGTATTTTCCATTTTAAAAGAAAACCGTACACAATACATAAAAAGTGTGTAGGAACGAAATAATCCTTGATAAATTTACTATAAACCTTTCATACATTTAAAAGCGATATTACTTATAGTTTCAGCGCAATATGATACCAAATACTAACTTTTTTTATAATTAATCGATTTTTTCTGCTAAAAGGTTAGTTTTCTCAAAAACTTCACTCTTTACCGCCAAGATATGTATGACAGAAGTAAAGAATAGAACATTTTCTTTATAAAAAGGTATAATTTATTTCTAAACTCTTTCATTTACCGTTGCTATGCTATTTTTTAAATTTAATTCATTTGGCCATTCAGCGAAATATAAATATTCATACTGGTTAAACGGTGTTACTTTAAATACCATTAGATTCTCATATGTTTTCCTGTAATCTATAGGTATGGACCTATTTCCTGTATTTTTTTAAAATTTTTAGGCCCTACTGGGCTTTTAGGAGATAAGGGGCGAGGAAATGGTCAATTTTCACCTATTTTCTTAAATAACTTGAAAACGGATTAATTTAAAATAAATAAAAATATATATTTGAGATTTTCATAATGTACCCTTTCATTTGATATGTCACACGATATAGTTTATACATAGTTTTTTTTTTTTCTAATTGACCCCCAAAACTGGCCCCCCGTGTTTAAAATTAATTTATTTACACTACACGTCCGTGTTTGGGTCATCAATTTACATAGGTGAACCAAATTTCAATTCAATCGGTCAAGTAGTTTCGGAGCAAATTGGCTATGACATACGGACGCACAGACACAGATACACGAGTGATCCTATAATGGTTCAGTTTTTATTTTTGAGGTACGGAACCTTAAAAAAGCTCCAAAAATGTACCCCAAAATGGAACTAAGTATGATACGTGGTGAATGGTGTGTCCAAGTGTGGTCTGGAGAGTTCTTTGATGAATTTATTGTTTAGATTACTTCTTTCCTATTGAAAATTCGCTACCTACAGCTACTGGGCCTGAGAGAGATTGCCAATTGCAAATAAAACCAGCTTTTAAACTTACGTTTATTTTTTAGAAGTATTTACTAACAATATTATTATTTATTTATTAACTATTATAAAATTTACTTCAAAAAAACAGCATTATTCTAATCTTCTTCAATGTCGCATTCAAATACGTCCACTCAACTCTGGCCTCTACAATTTTTGCACATCGTGGAACATCGTAAAATCAAAAAAACTCCAAAAATCACGTTTGTTGTATGGAGCCTCCCTTAAATATTTATTTTATTCTTTTTAGTAGTATTTGTTGTTAAAATAGTGGCCACAGTAATACATAATTTCTGAAAATTTTAAGTGCCTAGCTATTAAGGCTCAAGAGATAGAGCCCTGTGACAGACGGACGGACAGACAGACAGACAGACAGACAGACAGCGGAGTCTCAGTAATAGGGTTCCGTTGGCACTCTTTGTGTACGGAACCCTAAAATACGTAAGTACGAGTACGCGAACGTAAAAGGTGATCATCTCGCGAAGCGCACACATTTAAGCAACGCGATATACTTTTGTTCGTAGTTAACCTACTTGGTCTCTTTTACTGTGGCCGTGCAGAGCGGGCGGGGTAGGGGTGGGGAAGTGGGGAACAAGGGAACAAGCGCACTGACCGCGCGGCGGCGACCACCGCCCAGCTCTTTCAAAGTTCAAATTAATCGACGAGAGTAGCTGATGATGGTGAATTTTCAAAATAGCATAGCAGCGTCAAATGAATGAGTGTAGAAATGAATTATACCTTTTTATAAAGAGCATATCCTATTCTTTACTTTAGTCATACATATCTTGGCGGTAAAGTGTGAAATAATTGAAAAAACTAAACGATTAACAAAAAAAACTGGATAAATTAATAAAAATGTTCGTATTTGGTGCCAGATTGCGCTGAAACTGTAAGTGATATCGCTTTTGTATGTATGAAAGGTTTGTAGTAAATTTATCTAGGATTATTTCGTTCATACACATTTTTTATGTATCGTGTACGGTTTTCTTTTAAAATAGAAAATACCGCGGTCCGGGACATATTCGAGGGGGTGGGGGGTGAAGCTCACCCCGGAGAGGGGGGGAGAGTGGATAAAATTTAACTTGGCTCTATAACCTACACATCCTGATAGATAAAAGTCTTGCATTAATTTTGCCAAATTTTCCATACATTTGAATTTAGTTTTCTTAACCTAATAATGATACTTATCTAAGCGTAGACTTGATTTGAAACACGTCTACATAGTTTTAAATCTCCTACTGGTTTGTCTTTAAACCACATGAGGATCGCTGAGCCGCAAAAACGAGGTTCTTGGGTTTAATTAAACCAGTAACTGTTTGGTTTGCTACATGTTGAGCAATCTCGAACAAACGTAAGTCATTTAAGTATGTATAACGTATACTATAATTTGATTAATATAGTATAGTACTCAATATGTATTAATGTATTACTATTAATATTATAACCTATCTGTAAAGAGTAACGTGATTGAAGTGAGTGAATTGCCCATCCTGAATCACTGGAGCTAGAGAGACTTAAATTGTGACGTGGAAATATAAATAAACTTTATACAATAAAAGGTCGTTATACTACTCGTAATAGCTAATTACCATTTATTTTCAAGTTTTTCCTAATTTTCACGGGATAAAAAATAAGCAACAAGGGATTTTGCGAAATTTACACCGAATGGGGAATAAAAGGGAAAGGGATTTATATTTTTCTTACAATGTGGGTTTGGTTTGGGTCATGCACTGCCGTTTTTTTTACAATAGGATTGTGTTTTAGGACTATTGGTCTCAACTACTTAACTTTAATAGTTAATTAAGGTAGTAATACCTTTCGTTCGTACCATTAATTTTATTACACTTTTTCGTTAACGATGTCGCGGGTAAAAGCTAGTGAAAATACTTAAATACCTACATAAAACACATGACAGTGGCGCCTATGCTAGAATATTCATAATTATATGCTTGAACTTATATAAGACTAACTATAAGAAGCTGTTAATTTAAGAATAATGCGTTTTTCACC